>NC_142187.1:27977314-28282500 GCF_026936395.1 Plectropomus leopardus | reverse complement strand
TGCAGAAAAAAATAACATGTCATAATTAATGGCATGGTCGCTATGTTTTTCCTCTTGTGCAGAAGTAATGAGGAGTATTGACTTAGCATTCACGATGCAGAGTTCATGCAGTGATTGATTTTTTCACCAAAATGTCAAAGCAAAAGAGAAAAGCTTTTGAGAGGATTCAGGTTTTCATGTCTGTCATCAGGTTGGTTTGGTATTCTTGTTGTCACTGACAGAGAAAAAAAAAACAATAAAAGAGCATAAAAAATCTCAGTATGTTTGAAATGCAGCAGTTACATCATCATCAGAATTTAGTTTCTGTTCAAGGCAAAAAATGAATGTAGCAGTTTATTGATTAAATAAACAATTGATTTTGTTCTTTTTTTCTTTTACTTTACATTATGATCTCAACCTTTGACAATACTCATCCTTAAAATATGAAGCATATTTACTTTATTTTCTCCAAAGCCAGCGACAGAGGATTTGGTTTGTGATTTAAAGGGAGAAATTCAACACAGTTCAACGTTGTTAAAACGAAACAGTAACATCCTGTCTTGCTCTGTTATTTATCGCAGGTACCTGAAGGCAGCACGATCAGCAGCGTGGGACACTCCGATACTGAGCTGTAAATTTGACACGTGCATCTTACTTGAAAAAATCTAGGAAACTGATTTCACTGAAAAAGGTAAGAAAATTTAACTATTAGTCCTATGTTGTGTTTGTTTTTATCCAGTTGTTAGGTTTCCTTAAAAATTAGTTGCGTTTATGTAATTCTGTGAAGTTGTTTCAAATTTAAATTGCAGTTAAATTGTTCTTTGTAAGTCTTAACAACAGATGTAAATCAAATCTGTAGCACAGAAATGACATTTACAAGATTACACTAAACACATAAGAATGTTATAATTTACCTTTGCTCAATACTCATTTTTACTGACTGGTGCTTGAACGCGTCACAGTGTAACTCAATGCAGCCTCTGTGAGCTGGCGGTCATGGCCACCAGCTGCTTCGAGGTAACAACAAGTTCTTCCCCTGCCGATTTTAACACAAATTAGTGTTTTTTTTTTCATTTTCTCCCCTGATGATGACTTTAATCCACTATAACTTTGGCGTTACACATCAAAGATCACATCGTAATTTGTTCAGACTTTGATGACTCACAAATTTTTTATTTTTTTTTTAGCGTACTCACTAGACGGCTGCCCATATTTCCTATCTCCGCCACTGACTCTGACTTTACTGAACAGCTGAAACATTGTCACGACTAAAAAAGATTTTGCATGTGGTGCAATTAGAATAAAGTTTTGATTTTTTGCCTTTTTTCAAGGATAAACAAAAGTAACTGACTGCAACCAGCAGAATACAGATGTATAGCAAAATGTTAACACTTACTGCTGTTTTCGCAAACCATGTGTGCACAATAAGTAGAGTTTGATGGAATTATTTGGAATTATTTATCTTGGGCAATCCAGCAACAGAGGGATTTTGTATGCTGTAAAACCCTCTGAGGCAAATTGTGATTTTTGAGATTGGCCTTTATAAATAAAACTGAATTGAAACTGAACCATATTCCACTCAGTCAGTTTCCTAGATTTTTTTAAAAAGTAAAATCAACTTATCAGATTTTACTGTGTACAGACTTGACCTCGTTATTTGTGAGTATTATTCTTTTCTCACTAATTTGTGGTAAATACCTTTATTTTCTGGTGTCAGTATCAGGAGGGGCAGCAGTCGGGACAGGCTGTGACTGAACAAACAAATAATCATGAACTGATATTAGCGCTGCGACTGACACAAAAACAAACGTTAGACTGCCTCCTCAATGATGATAATCTTTAGCAACTCTTTCTCAAAATGAAGATAAAAAATTGGGTCAGTCTTGTCTTACCTGTCCAAAAGGTGAACAAGCACCCTGCCTAAACCGGCAGTTGGGAGCTCGTCGTTTGGCTCTTTGTCCGCTGTTTTCGTGCACACTTACTCTTTCCATCTGTAACAGAATCAGGAGAAATGACAAATGTTTTATGTCTACAGCTCTAATTCGTACTTGTATTGAAAACTCTGTGCCATGGCCCTTAAACTGCAGATACAAACACACAAACAAACAAAATCATGTTTCACAGCCCTCTGTCTCTCTCACCAACATGTTTGACATTCAAACACAGACACAAATCAAAGAGTTTACAGCTCCTGCATTGATTTTCTTACCACATCTGGAGACAGCTGTTGCAGGTCGTCTCTCACCACAGCGGCTGCGTCAGTGGTCGTGGCGGCTGTGAGGAGACACAACAGGAGCAGCAGCACAGTTTTGTCCATGACTGATGAGGTTTGAAACACACAGATCTTTATACACTCACTGCTGACTGATCACTTCCATGTGGACAGTGAGGAGGGAATTCTTGGTGATGCACAACCTGAAACGATTTCACAAATCAAATTTCATCAGAACATTGTTTTCCTGAACTCTCTGCTGCCTTCTGTTGCAATCCTTCCTTTGACATCAGGAAATAAACTGTGTGCCAGCAGCTTCTTGGGGAAAAAAAATACGTTGATCCCCTGAGGGAAAATGTGTTCATATCACATCCAGAATATGATAAAAACCAGGATAACTCAAGACAGGGACACTTGCATGTGAAGGTGTACGTGATGTGTTGATGATGACAAGCGTTGCGAATGCTCGATACATTACTTGTAACTTTCCATTTAATTAACAGTGAAAGTTAAGCTTAGAAATTTTGTTCTTAATTAGAAAAGTCATACCTTTTAATAGTGACCCTATTTTGGGGGAAGATGCACATTTTAAAAGCAGTACTCTATAATATACATAGAGAATCTTGTAAGGTAATGATAACTGTATTATATGTTTTATTACTGAATATTGGGGAGTTACCATAATGATGATGGATGAATAATGGAAATACTGTGATACTATTTGGAAATATCATGTTAATTTGTGAGCGCCATGCTGATATTTGCACGGGCTATTTTGATTTAGAATATTAATTAAAATTAGTCTACACTAAAAACTACTAATACTACTACTGCTACTAATAATACTATTTTTATTTATAAAGCACCTTTAAAAACAGAGTTTACAAAGTTCTTTGGGATACATAGACGGTGATACAATGATGGAAAGCCAAACAGTCAATGACAACAATGATGGGATGTTTTGTTTTGTTTTGTTTTTTTATGTACAGAATATTGTGTGTTTTTAAAATAATTTTATATTGTTTCATTTACTACCACTTATACTGAAATTATTGAACTGTTTTTAAGATGCACTTTAAAAATGAGATCTCGATCCTAATGGGACTTACTGAACTGCGAACACTTCTGCAATGTCTGAGCCAAAAGTCTGCTTTCAGCTAAGTTTTGATTATATCACAGTGAATATATTTGATATTTTCATGATATTTAATTTTTTTTCAGTTAACCAGGAAATACTCCCATTCACACACTTTGCAGCCCTAGTGGTGATATAACGCAGAGTTGAAGTTAAGGAACATTGAATTAAAATAAAATAAATTAAAATAAATATAGTAAAGTCATTGAAAGTTTGTTTGGCACCAACCTGGCAAAACTTGAGTTTTCATTGGTGGAGGGAGTACTGATACCCAGTTTCAAAGTTAAGCTACCTGCTACACAATCTGAAAATAATCCATTGCAAGTAACATAAATCATGCATTTACATATTTTTTTTTTGCAGATTTTAGCCTTTATTTGATAAAGATACGGTGCAAAAGGTAAAGAGAGAGAGAGGGGACACCACACAGCAAAGGGCCGAGGGCGGATTTGAACCTACGGCCTCTGCAGCGAGGACGCAGCTCCTGCATATTGGGGTGCTCGTTCTACCAGGTGAGCCAAGCTTTTCTAGCATGTCTAGATGTATGATTACTGTCATATAACTGAACCTAAATGCACTTTTTTTTGATTGGATGTCTTTCAGCCAATCAGAGTGTTCCACATCATCTTAAGTGGACTGCAGTAGAGCCACGCCCCCTTTTTTAACAAGCATGGACAACCGTGGGGAAAAGAAGAAAAGGTAAGATACATTTTTATCTTTGAATTATATTGTTAAAGTACATAATTTGTGTTCAAAACATTCATCTGAAGAGTTCACAACCTCTTTGCAAAAACAATTATTTGTTCGAAATAATTTTGTTTTGTCAACTTTAACTAAACAAGTGAAAAATAATCCTCCAGAGAAAAGCTTCTTCTGCGTATTGATGTTTATCAGAAAGACGTTCTTTCATATAACAGCATGCACAGAGTGATAATGGTGATGGTGGAAGCTGAAGAGATGATGCACTCCATGTAGACTTTCATTTAAAAACAAATTTCTTTGCAACAAATCACACAAATGAACTACTGAAAAAAAATGAAGGCTGACTGGCTCCATCTCGTGGTCACATTATGCAGCACATGGAATAGCAGATCAGATTTAAAATGTATAAAATTTTAATTAGTGAACTTCTGGGGTGCTGGGAGTTCAGATTAGCTTAAGTTTGTGTTAATGAGCATATTTCCTGAAATGTCAAACAATTCCTTTAATATGACAATCTCCAAAAATCATAATCTGCTTCTTTTATCAAAAACATATATAGAAAGAACTCGTTGAGCAGAAGCACATTTCTCATATAGAGCTGATTACAGTGTCAAACAACAAATTACAACGTTGTGCACAATATCATGTCAATTAATGCACTTTTACTTGATGACAACAATTAAATAACAATTCAAGAAGAGTATTTCCTGTGATGAGATCTGTTCTTGGGTTGATTTGAGCACTCAGGTCACCCAGTTGGTAGTGAAATGGAAACATGGTGCCAGTATACTGGACCAGCATCCATCAAGACACTACTGGATCTACAGAGAGAGAAAGAGAGAGAGAGAGAGAGGGGCAAAGAACTATTAACTGATAAAACTACTGAAACACTGAAACTGCTGAAAATACTAGACCTGTGGAGGTTTATCGTGGTTGGTTTTCTTCGTGTAGCTAAACTGTCTCTACCTCACATGCATGGCACGACCTCTAAGTGTGACTTTTCTTTTTGTCATTAACAAAGAATAATGTGAAAATACAAGAATATTTTGTCCATTTTTAGCAATAATCACTCAAAAATCATCAGTTCAAAGTAGCGGTGGGTGATATATTGAATATACTAAATGCATCACAGCTTTTACAACTTTGAATGTATCATCCCAACTCGTCACATGATGCGGCTCTGTCAGCGACCTTCTGTGTCTGCTTTTGGCGTTTTAGGTATCCTTCTGCGTCAGCTGTTAACCGTCTGGGATGCAGTTAACGTGATGTCAACAAATGCACATGGAAGGATGACGTCATGGTCGGATGATGCAGCCAGTTACCAGGATGTCAACAAATGCACATGGTAGGATGACGCCGCTCACAACAGCACATGGCAACCAACAAAGACCGTCACGATGGCTAAGATTAGGCAACTTAGTAACGGACAATTAGGTTTAGGCAAAAGAGGCATATTGTACAGGAAGTGAACTCCGGACTCCCGCACGAACGTCTATTTGCTGTGGGACCCACCCCGTATCCTACGCGTACTTGTCCTTCTTGTATTAAGTTGTTACTGCCAGCATTATTACGTGATGCTATCCTTCAGCGTTTCATGTGCATGCAACGCTGTCCAGTAGCGTTGTGGTTGAACACAGAAGGTGGCTTTTGGCGTTGCATTCGTACGCCGAAAGCACTGACAGTGCGGACGCATTTAGTGCATTGCTATATCGCAAAAAATATCGCACATTTTGAAGCTATATCACCATATATTTCAAGCTAAGACATGCAAGAAAAAAACCTAAAATATACAACACAAAAAATGATTTTATCTATTTGTGTTGAAAGTCTATGTATACATGTAAATCACTCAAAATAATAATTTACAAAATCACTATTTTTCTCAGCTTGTCTCTGTAATAATATAAATAAGTTTTACCGGAAAGCCACATGCCCCAACTTTGTAAGAACATCCTGCAAAGGCCTTTCTCTTCCTTGATTTTTGTGTTTTTGCCCCTCCTTCCACCTACAGTAAAACAAAAAGAGTATTATTATAACACAATGCATTATTTAGCATTATTATGCATTATATATTTAGATCGACATTAGCACCAGCATAAGTACTGGCTATACTGGCTATTCTTCTTGGAGTACACACATAACTTCATATACACATACAACAAAATCACAGATAAACACAACAAACAAAACAGCTCATCTGGTCGGGTTGACGTTGAGTACGGAACAAAATCTATTTAAAAAAATGATGCCAAACACAAAATTATTATTCAATCCTAATTCCTAATAATTCAGCGCGGCCTCGACTTTGATCTTCACAGAAATAAATAATAATTCTTAATAAATATAAAAACTTTACTACCTAATCTTGAATACTATATTATTCATCCTGTGCGTTCACACATTTAATTCTAATTAAAGAGGATTTAAAAAAAAATCACTATTTTCCAGGGGGGATTTCTACTATCATCCAGTTATGTAAATAATTCCTACACCTAAACAATTATGGTCCCTAAAATATTTGGAGGTACTCTTTGGACAAAAATTTCAAATGATCCTTAATATTCCCTTGAAAATGATGCAATGGCAATGAATGATGTTCCATTATACACTTTAAATTTGTAGTCTTTGTCTGTGGCGGAGAAAGCATTTACATCCTTCACTGAAGTAAAAGTACTAATGACACTTTGTAAAAATACTCTGTTATAACTAAAAGCCTGCATTGTCACTTAAGTTAAAGTAAAGGAGATATATTTAAGTATTAAAAATAAAAGTACTCGTATTTGTGAAACTGGAACCATGAAATGTTTTTGTATGAAAAATAACAAAAGATTATCCAGAATAGTTTCAGGTTCAGCTGTCTCTGTATGTTTTTCTGTGACATGAGCAAAAAATCTTACTTTACAAAGTAACTATATAAAGTTTTTAAATAGTTGTAGTTAATATAGTGAATATAAAATACAGTGAGTTATACCTTTTTATAGGACATGTGCTTTCTTAATAATTAACCCTTTAAAACATGTACAGACATCACTTTGCTTGTACTGCCCTGAGGAGTATTTAAACCCTTTGAATTTAGTTAAGTGCCATGAGTTTATTACACTCAAATAAAGTAAGCACCTCAACATCTGTAATTTAAGTAAATCTATTTTTGTTTTATATCTCCCCACAAGAAAACGTGAATCAGTCAACCTTTAGAAAAGCTCGATGCATTCAGTGCCCAGCAGTGTGTTTTCTTACCGGCTCACTAACCTGTTTTTGAGGACGGTCTCTCAGATCGGCCTCATCAGTAGACACGAAGGATGTGATGAGCAGGAAAACCTGCAGGCACAACACGACCAGCAGCACGGTTTTGTCCATGACTGATGATCTGTTCTGTGTTCAGTGGGACTAAAGTGGACAAAGAGGACACAACAAACATGATGTAACATGATGCCAGCCATATTTCAGCGCTATCAGCAAGATGCAAGTCATTATCAGTGAGATGCTGGCTGATTGTGAGTGTTGATAATCAGCAATGAGCTAAAACGCTGACAGACAGTCAGGATTCGAAGAATGTTTAAGCCTTTAAGACCTGGATGGAAATCAGTTTTCTTTTCTTCAGTTTTCTTAAGTAGCAACTTTAAAAGATATGTCCCACGCATTGAAAAAAACAGCAACAACAAAAAAAAAAAACAAACAAACAAAATATATATATATATATATATATATATATATATATATATATATATATATATATGAAAAAAAAAATATATATATATTTTTTTTTTATTTTTTTTTTCAGGTAATTTTGTTGTAATGTTTTACTAATTTCTGTGCAAATGTGATGCAGTTAAGCTACCAAATTAGCATGTTAATTTTCTAAAATCACACCATCTGCTGGCCAACATGCCCGTCTTTAAGGGGGCTGCACGGGGCTGAGTTTAAGAGCGACAGTGATGATACTGCTATCACCCGAAAAAAGAAGACCCGAGTACCAACCATGTCATGTAGATTCTCAGTAAGGAAGTGAAATAACATTTCAAAAGGAAAAACAGCAAAGCCATTTCACAGGGGTCCTTTGACCTTTGACCTCCAAATATCTGAATGAAAATGATTCATTGGGTACCCATGAGTGCCCCCCATTTACAGACATGCCCACGTTATTATAGCTTTGCTGTCAGTTGATTCCTAATCAAGACGTCAAGAATTGCTTCTTTGTGTTAATATGGACTTCATAACTGTGTTGTAATGCAAAATAATGGAATTGAAAACTTAAAAATGTGATTAATGGCGATTAATTATAGAAATTCTGTGTTAATCGCAGTTTGAAAAATGAATTTGTTTAACAGCTCTAGTTCAAAGAAATAGAAACAACTAAGCGCAATTCTTTCTCTTCGTGTGGACTATGATGGGTGCAGTCAGACCTTTCTTCAGTGAGATAAAGGTGTGAGACTAATACAATAGGACAAAAATGAGGAAGCATCACAGAAATTGTGCAATATTTAGAAGTAAAATACATGATATATCAAACTGCTACCTCTCTGTCTAACACACCCAACCACACTGACTGTTTTGTCAACTCATTATGTTGTAATATGAGGCAGAAACTCCACCCAAAGATTAAAGATTTATCAAAAGATAGTGTTACCCAACTTTTACTTGATATTGCCAAATGCTGCCGCACCATTGTGCTATTAGAGTACAGTGGCACAAAGCTCAGGATTTTAACAGCTCTATACTACATGCTGTCAGGTTTATATTATGATATCATTTCCTTGTGTTTATGGTCAATTTTATGATCAGTGTCATGCGACTTTATTACTTTTAGCCTTATGATTTCAGGTTGTCCATCCTTTCGTCTTTCTGTCCGTCCAGCCGGCCCGTTGTTGTGAACGAGAAATCTGAAAAATGCCTCGAGGGAATTTCTTCAAATTTAGCACAAACGTTCACTTGGACTAAAGGATAAAGTGATTTAGTGGTCAAAGGTCAGGGGTTACTGTGATCTTGCAACTAGCTATTTTTTTGTAAACTCAATATCTCAAGAACACGTCGAGGGAATTTCTTAAAATTTGGCATAAACATCCACTTGGGCTCAGAAATGAACTGATTAGAATCTGGTGCTCGGCAGTTAAAGGTCAAGGTCAAGGTGACTCATTAATCATGTTTTTTGCTTTGTTATGCAATACATCTCATCAGTTATGTTCACAAAATATAAATTTCAGGAGGTTTTCCACATACTATTTTTAAGAGGTACTTCATTAATTAAGGATATTTTGAGACAGAATGACAAAAATGAATATATATATATATATATATATATAAGTAAGTAATGTGCTTTAAAGCATAGCTCTATTTATTGATTTGAGTGAATTATTTCTGAAAACTAAACAATGTTTTATTTTTGCTCACAGAACAGTCTGTTTACATTGGTTATTGTCATTTTCACTTTAAGACAATTTCTGCGTTAATATTCTTTGTTCATTGGACTGGACAGAAAAAAAAACACATAAAAAGGTATCCTAAAAAATGCTGCTAATGATTTATGAGTGCATTTAGATTAGAAATCCATCATTGTTCGTTTAGAAAATGACTGAGTTCTGAATGGGTATTTCAGGGTGTTTCAGATCTTTAAGTTAGGTGCTGATCTTGTGTTATGTAAAATTCAATACTGGTTCAATGCACATCTATATCTTCTGAGGTTATACTTTCAGTTTTGTTACTTTTAATTATTACTTGAATTTTTGGCCTTTGTTTTGGTTTTGTGTGGGCACAGGGCGGCCATGCCAAAGACAATGAGCTGCTTAAATTAAAATGTTAATCTTCAATCAGTTTGTAACTACTCAGAGACCAGCTGAGAAACAAGACACAGAGAATAACAAAACATTTGATTGTCTTTAATCTGAAACTCGTTTTATTTTGATAAGACTTTTGGTGGACAGCATAAGCGCAGCAGTGACTAATGTAACTGTTGACAGCAACAGCGTTTGAGCATGAACACCAGTTAACTCCACTTTAAGCAGTTCACTAACAGAGCCATTTGCTTTAACATAACGACAGCAGCGTGTATGTGATGCAGAAGTTACATGATCACCAGAATTCATTTCCACTGAAGTAGCTCAGCTCATGACATTCCTCTGTTCATACTTGGGATCATTCATGTCGCCGAAAATCTTTGGTCTGGAGACAGAGAGAGACAAATAAAAAGAGGTTACCCAAAATAGCTTCTCGATGCACGATAATATCGGCATGTCATCGGTATCAGCTGGTAATGTGATGATTTCTGCCAATATGACAAACCAATATTATTTATTTATTTATTTATTTATTTATTTATTTTTAGCCGGATGCTGCCCTTTGAGGTGTCCATTATCAGGAACCTTCGTCTCAGTCATTAACCCTTAAACATCCTGCTCAGCTGTTTGGTAGACCGCATTTTGAGTCATTATATCTGCTGTTGAATTCAATCTGAGCCATCTCTACCAATCAGTTTAGGTATGTTGTGCTAAAAACAATTATTTTGAATACAGTGAAATAATTTCAAATATGATTTGTTTTACTGTCTAAAGCCATGCTTTACCTAACACTTGAATATGGCCCTTTCACTCTTGTTAATACCACAAATTTTATGTTATTTCATTGTATATTTGATGAAAAATGTATGTCAGTATGTTTTTGGTTTTTTTTTTACCATTTCTAAGCTGTTTTCAAATGGTTAATATCTAGAATACATGCATAAAAATAATACCAGTACAGGTTATAAAACTAATTCCATGGTCACAAATTGATTCATGCTGGTATACTTACATATTACAGCATTATAACAGTAAATGACTCATAATTCTGATTTTTTTTTTCTGTTTTATTGTGAACGGCCTTCTCGTACATTTGGTAGGTTTTCCAAAACTATGGGGTATGTTTAAAAAAAGAAACTTTGTTGTGTTTTTTATATCCCCAAGGACATAAATAAGGCAAAGGAAAAAAATGCTGTGTTTCTTTCCTTTTTTTTCATTAAGCGGAATTAACCCTCGAAAGTCTTCAAAACAAAAACAAGGTTGTTTTTTTTTCTTGTGGACTTTCAAGGGTTATTTCCACATAATGGACATCTTGTCGGGCATTATCTCTTAGGTATTTCATGTCTTTTAATCAAGCATGTTGTGTAAAGCCGATGTGTGTTCACATGAGGAGTCGCTCACCTGCGGGGACGACGAGGGGGAGGAGTGATCAGAGGTGGCTGGATAGTTCGATCAGTAGTCATTGGATTGTGTGACTTGCTCAAATGAAGGCTGCTGAATAATTTTATAAGCAGATCAGTTCCACAAGTTAATTACAAATATCCCAGCATTCAGAGCTATTATTGATATAACATGCTCTGCCAACCAATAATGAGCAACTTAAAATATTGAAATCTGACACTTAAAGCAACTGTTTATTTAGACACAATCTGGAAGGTTTTATGTAAAATGGAAGTGGTCTTGCCATTGGAGCTCCTGGAAAACAAGCTCCTAGGACTTCGCCACACATGGCATGTCTTTTCTGTCTGTCTCCATTTTTTCTCTCCACCTGTAACAAATGAGAAACGTCAACTCCCAACGAATTTATGAAATCCAAATTTCAAATTCAAACAGAACAAAAGCTTTCAATCATGCTTTAGATTACAGCCTCCACAGTGTGAATATTGAGTACATATTGGATATCAATGAAATCCTGGGTACTTATACTGAGACGAATATGGAAATACAAGGAAGATTTTTAGGTATAATAAGTTGTGTTTAAGAGAGACTATATATATCACACAAAGTATTTTGCAACTAGTATTTAATAGCTATGGGCCACTGTAATATTTTTACTGCAAGCATAGATTGCAAAAAGAATAGATGTGGCTGCCGTAACGTCACTCATTGGTTTGTGGACTGCCATTTTTAAAAATAGTTCCTCACAGTTGTCATTAAAGGGGAAAATGGTAACACAGACTGCTTTTGAACCAGGTTGTAAACATTTTTTTCATTTCTGCTGTAAAGTTGGACATTTTGACAAAGAGGTCAGTGGAGATTTGCTCGCTTTTGAAGCCTCAAGTGGACACTGAATGAAATTTCGTTTTTTGCACATCCATGTTTGCTTAATTTTTCGGCAACAAAAATAGAAAAAAAAAAAAGACAAATAGTGGAAATATTGATTTTTTTTGTGGTTTCTTTTCTTCCTTTTTTTCTTTTTTAATGATATACTTATATAAAAAATACTTTGTAAAATAAAGTTCATAAATACACTGTAGAAGAAGAAGAAGAAGGTAGAAAACAGATTTATTGGTCATATTTTAAATCCAATTTTAAAAAATTAAATTACTTTTTTCCTTGATCATGCTACATCTTTTACAACACCATTTATTTACACATGTTAGGCTCAACCAGGGGAGGAATCAGACTGCAAATTTAAAGATTTAGCTATAAAAAATAATGCAGCTATGCTTTTAAAATGGTAGAAAATAAAATACAGAGGAAAAATATTGGGATGATCAATCCATCTGCTGATCAATACAAAGATCCTTTAAGAAAACAGCTTTTTTTTCTGTAAATGTTTTTGGCTCCTATTCGTCCAACCCTGCCACCTAGAAATTAGGCTATGTCTAAACCGTGTCTATCAGCATTAACGTTAGCAGGAATTCAGTGAATATTTGCAATTTTAAATCATGTTATTCAACAGCCCTAATTTAAAAACATTTTTTTGCAACAATAAATAGTTTGGCGGAAACTCAATGCAAGCCAGGTGGGGGTGCCTTTAAAAATAAGGGGGAAATGTTTCAGGAAATGTAATAATGTATCTGGAAAGTCACAAAAAATGTCAAATCTGAGCATAGCAGTTAAATGTTTTGCATGTTTAGCTGATATGGTTATGTTTAAGCTATGGTTTCATCTGGTTCAAAAAAAAAAATTATAGTCCTGGTTTGATACAGAAAAGGTCTACAGGGACCAGGACCCAGCAATTACATCTGTCAGCATGTTTGTCTTTCATTGGATATGTCTAAGAGATTCACACTGTAATTTGCAGGCTGTAATCTTGAAGCATTACCAATCTTTGTCTATTGCAGACTTCTCTCTGCAACATAACGTTTGATATTTAGACCTGACGGTGGATCTTCTTACCTGAACAGGAGGCATTTGATCATCTCCCTCCACGGGGGCTGCATCAGTAGCAGTGAAGTCTGCAATGAGCAGGAAAACCTGCACACACAACAGGACCAGCAGCACTCTTTTGTCCATGACTGATGAGCTGTAGTTTGATGCAGAAGCAAACACACAGGTCTTTATATACTCGCTGCCAACAAAACCACTTTCATGTGGAAAGAGGGAAAACAATTAAGAGGGTGTATACAGATGCAAGATCACCCATCCACACGCACCACATCAGTAATTCAGTACTGTTTGTTTAACCATAAGACTAAATTAACCTTAATCTTGACTTCTGAATTGTTTAATTGGTAAATCTGATCCCTGTCCCTGCTCTTCCTCCCTAGGACATTTCCTGATTATATCAATGAAAATATACCAGCAGGTTTACACAGAAATTACATAATAATCTAAACTTTGTGCTTGAGGTCACATAAACTTCATGGTGTTTTACAACCTTTCCACTGAGGTAATTTGAGGTCAAGTTTTAATTTTGTGGTGATTCAACTTGTCTTCTAAAATGTAGTCAACTCAAAAATGTAAGGATGCCTGGATACTAATTTTTTTTGTATTTGTGTGTTTGATAGTACTGGTTTAGTGAAAGGGGAGACAGAGAGAGGATGACATGCAGCAAAGGGCCAAGGGTAAAGTCAGACCTACAGCCACTGCAGCAGGGACGCGGCCTTCGCCTGCTCTACCAGGTGAGGCACAGGGTGCTTTTTAAAGTTAAAACAAATATTTTATGTACTTTTACAGTGTAAATATAAAGCTTATTTTAAAAAAAATGAATAAATAAAAAGAATGGGTATTAAAGGCCAAATAAAAAAGCCCTGATTGAATACTCTGTCATTCTGATGCTTGTACCTGAGTAAACTTTAGTGACATGCCACAATTGCTAAAATTAATACACATTCAGCAATTTTTTTTCCAACTGCAGACAATATTTTTTAAATGATGGCATTTATGAAAGATTCTGTACTCAATGCTATTTACTAACAATTATAATAAAATAAGATAACTATTTAGTCACATAATGAGGAAATTTGCATTATTACAGTAGCAAATGGATATTAAAGCAAGATATGTACAAGATAAAGCAAGCATTGTAACAAAAATACTATAAACAAGACGCAAAACTCAACAGTTTATATCTACACCAATCGCACATGGAAAAAGCCCATTGTGATGATAAAATTGCACAACTTGTAAGTCCATTTTGGTGTTACTGATATTGCTCTCATTATAATTAATCTGGAATGTGTGTGTTTCTTTCTTTCTCTTTTTTTTTTTTTTACTGTTTTTAAGGGAAATAATGTGCCAAAGTGCATAAAAAGCAATAAAAAGAGCTTACTCATCAAAAATAAAATAAAAATCCCAGGAAGGATCCCCCTGGATTACCCTTCTAACATCCCAGCTCAGCCCCAAATCCTCCAATCCTAGAAACACCCCTGGCTGATAAAGATACAGGTATCCAAGGTACAGTCTATTCAACTATTGTATTTGCATTCCTGACATCCCTCCTGTCATTTCAGGCTGTAATTCTCCACCTGTCCACTAGTTGCCCTCAGCGCCTCTGTCAGTCACCTGCTGGCTTTACCTGCTCCTGATTATCCAATCAGACTCATCTTCCTGCGCACACCGCGAGCTCTGCTCCGTCCATCCTGTTTCTCAAAAAAATCAACAATGTTATCATCTACTGCGCTGCTCTGCGCCTGAATCTGTTACAAACACTTGTTTCTGAAAGTTATTAAGTTATAAAGTATGGAAGTTACTGTGATACAGTGACAAAGATAGTGTTACCCAACTTTTACTTGATATTGCCAAATGCTGCCGCACCTTTGTGCTATTAGAGTACAGTGGCACAAAGCTCAGGATTTTAACAGCTCTATACTACATGCTGTCAGGTTTATATTATGATATCATTTCCTTGTGTTTATGGTCAATTTTATGATCAGTGTCATGTGACTTTATTACTTTTAGCCTTATGATTTCAGGTTGTCCATCCTTTCGTCTTTCTGTCCGTCCAGCCGGCCCGTTGTTGTGAACGAGAAATCTGAAAAATGCCTCGAGGGAATTTCTTCAAATTTAGCACAAACGTTCACTTGGACTAAAGGATAAAGTGATGTAGTGGTCAAAGGTCAGGGGTTACTGTGATCTTGCAACTAGCTATTTTTTTGTAAACTCAATATCTCAAGAACACGTCGAGGGAATTTCTTAAAATTTGGCATAAACATCCACTTGGGCTCAGAAATGAACTGATTAGAATCTGGTGCTCGGCAGTCAAAGGTCAAGGTCAAGGTGACTCATTAATCATGTTTTTTGCTTTGTTATGCAATACATCTCATCAGTTATGTTCACAAAATATAAATTTCAGGAGGTTTTCCACATACTACTTTTAAGAGGTACTTCATTAATTAAGGATATTTTGAGACAGAATGACAAAAATGAATATATATATATATATATAAGTAAGTAATGTGCTTTAAAGCATAGCTCTATTTATTGATTTGAGTGAATTATTTCTGAAAACTAAACAATGTTTTATTTTTGCTCACAGAACAGTCTGTTTACATTGGTTATTGTCATTTTCACTTTAAGACAATTTCTGCGTTAATATTCTTTGTTCATTGGACTGGACAGAAAAAAAACCACATAAAAAGGTATCCTAAAAAATGCTGCTAATGATTTATGAGTGCATTTAGATTAGAAATCCATCATTGTTCGTTTGGAAAATAACTGAGTTCTGAATGGGTATTTCAGGGTTTCAGATCTTTAAGTTAGGTGCTGATCTTGTGTTATGTAAAATTCAATACTGGTTCAATGCACATCTATATCTTCTGAGGTTATACTTTCAGTTTTGTTACTTTTAATTATTACTTGAATTTTTGGCCTTTGTTTTGGTTTTGTGTGGGCACAGGGCGGCCATGCCAAAGACAATGAGCTGCTTAAATTAAAATGTTAATCTTCAATCAGTTTGTAACTACTCAGAGACCAGCTGAGAAACAAGACACAGAGAATAACAAAACATTTGATTGTCTTTAATCTGAAACTCGTTTTATTTTGATAAGACTTTTGGTGGACAGCATAAGCGCAGCAGTGACTAATGTAACTGTTGACAGCAACAGCGTTTGAGCATGAACACCAGTTAACTCCACTTTAAGCAGTTCACTAACAGAGCCATTTGCTTTAACATAACGACAGCAGCGTGTATGTGATGCAGAAGTTACATGATCACCAGAATTCATTTCCACTGAAGTAGCTCAGCTCATGACATTCCTCTGTTCATACTTGGGATCATTCATGTCGCCGAAAATCTTTGGTCTGGAGACAGAGAGAGACAAATAAAAAGAGGTTACCCAAAATAGCTTCTCGATGCACGATAATATCGGCATGTCATCGGTATCAGCTGGTAATGTGATGATTTCTGCCAATATGACAAACCAATATTATTTATTTATTTATTTATTTATTTATTTATTTTTAGCCGGATGCTGCCCTTTGAGGTGTCCATTATCAGGAACCTTCGTCTCAGTCATTAACCCTTAAACATCCTGCTCAGCTGTTTGGTAGACCGCATTTTGAGTCATTATATCTGCTGTTGAATTCAATCTGAGCCATCTCTACCAATCAGTTTAGGTATGTTGTGCTAAAAACAATTATTTTGAATACAGTGAAATAATTTCAAATATGATTTGTTTTACTGTCTAAAGCCATGCTTTACCTAACACTTGAATATGGCCCTTTCACTCTTGTTAATACCACAAATTTTATGTTATTTCATTGTATATTTGATGAAAAATGTATGTCAGTATGTTTTTGTTTTTTTTTTACCATTTCTAAGCTGTTTTCAAATGGTTAATATCTAGAATACATGCATAAAAATAATACCAGTACAGGTTATAAAACTAATTCCATGGTCACAAATTAATTCATGCTGGTATACTTACATATTACAGCATTATAACAGTAAATGACTCATAATTCTGATTTTTTTTTTCTGTGTTATTGTGAACGGCCTTCTCGTACATTTGGTAGGTTTTCCAAAACTATGGGGTATGTTTAAAAAAAGAAACTTTGTTGTGTTTTTTATATCCCCAAGGACATAAATAAGGCAAAGGAAAAAAATGCTGTGTTTCTTTCCTTTTTTTTCATTAAGCGGAATTAACCCTCGAAAGTCTTCAAAACAAAAACAAGGTTGTTTTTTTTTCTTGTGGACTTTCAAGGGTTATTTCCACATAATGGACATCTTGTCGGGCATTATCTCTTAGGTATTTCATGTCTTTTAATCAAGCATGTTGTGTAAAGCCGATGTGTGTTCACATGAGGAGTCGCTCACCTGCGGGGACGACGAGGGGAAGGAGTGGTCAGAGGTGACTTCACAGTTTGATCAGTAGTCATTGGATTGTGTGGCTGCTGTAACGAAGGCTTCTGAATAATTTTATAAGCAGATCAGTTCCACAAGTTAATTACAAATATCCCAGCATTCAGAGCTATTGTTGATACAACATGCTCTGCCAACCAATAATGAGCAAATTAAAATATTGAAATCTGACACTTAAAGCAACTGTTTATTTAGACACAATCTGGAAGGTTTTATGTAAAATGGAAGTGGTCTTGCCATTGCAGCTACTGGAGAACAAGCTCCTAGGACTTCGCCACACATGGCATGTCTTTTCTGTCTGTCTCCATTTTTTCTCTCCACCTGTAACAAATGAGAAACGTCAACTCCCAACGAATTTATGAAATCCAAATTTCAAATTCAAACAGAACAAAAGCTTTCAATCACGCTTTAGATTACAGCCTCCACAGTGTGAATATTGAGTACATATTGGATATCAATGAAATCCTGGGTACTTATACTGAGACGAATATGGAAATACAAGGAAGATTTTTAGGTATAATAAGTTGTGTTTAAGAGAGACTATATATATCACACAAAGTATTTTGCAACTAGTATTTAATAGCTATGGGCCACTGTAATATTTTTACTGCAAGCATAGATTGCAAAAAGAATAGATGTGGCTGCCGTAACGTCACTCATTGGTTTGTGGACTGCCATTTTTAAAAATAGTTCCTCACAGTTGTCATTAAAGGGGAAAATGGTAACACAGACTGCTTTTGAACCAGGTTGTAAACATTTTTTTCATTTCTGCTGTAAAGTTGGACATTTTGACAAAGAGGTCAGTGGAGATTTGCTCGCTTTTGAAGCCTCAAGTGGACACTGAATGAAATTTCGTTTTTTGCACATCCATGTTTGCTTAATTTTTCGGCAACAAAAATAGAAAAAAAAAAAAGACAAATAGTGGAAATATTGATTTTTTTTTGTGGTTTCTTTTCTTCCTTTTTTTCTTTTTTAATGATATACTTATATAAAAAATACTTTGTAAAATAAAGTTCATAAATACACTGTAGAAGAAGAAGAAGAAGGTAGAAAACAGATTTATTGGTCATTTTTTAAATCCAATTTTAAAAAATTAAATTACTTTTTTCCTTGATCATGCTACATCTTTTACAACACCATTTATTTACACATGTTAGGCTCAACCAGGAGGAATCAGACTGCAAATTTAAAGATTTAGCTATAAAAAATAATGCAGCTATGCTTTTAAAATGGTAGAAAATAAAATACAGAGGAAAAATATTGGGATGATCAATCCATCTGCTGATCAATACAAAGATCCTTTAAGAAAACAGCTTTTTTTTCTGTAAATGTTTTTGGCTCCTATTCGTCCAACCCTGCCACCTAGAAATTAGGCTATGTCTAAACCGTGTCTATCAGCATTAACGTTAGCAGGAATTCAGTGAATATTTGCAATTTTAAATCATGTTATTCAACAGCCCTAATTTAAAAACATTTTTTTGCAACAATAAATAGTTTGGCGGAAACTCAATGCAAGCCAGGTGGGGATGCCTTTAAAAATAAGGGGGAAATGTTTCAGGAAATGTAATAATGTATCTGGAAAGTCACAAAAAATGTCAAATCTGAGCATAGCAGTTAAATGTTTTGCATGTTTAGCTGATATGGTTATGTTTAAGCTATGGTTTCATCTGGTTCAAAGAAAAAATTATAGTCCTGGTTTGATACAGAAAAGGTCTACAGGGACCAGGACCCAGCAATTACATCTGTCAGCATGTTTGTCTTTCATTGGATATGTCTAAGAGATTCACACTGTAATTTGCAGGCTGTAATCTTGAAGCATTACCAATCTTTGTCTATTGCAGACTTCTCTCTGCAACATAACGTTTGATATTTAGACCTGACGGTGGATCTTCTTACCTGAACAGGAGGCATTTGATCATCTCCCTCCACGGGGGCTGCATCAGTAGCAGTGAAGTCTGCAATGAGCAGGAAAACCTGCACACACAACAGGACCAGCAGCACTCTTTTGTCCATGACTGATGAGCTGTAGTTTGATGCAGAAGCAAACACACAGGTCTTTATATACTCGCTGCCAACAAAACCACTTTCATGTGGAAAGAGGGAAAACAATTAAGAGGGTGTATACAGATGCAAGATCACCCATCCACACGCACCACATCTGTAATTCAGTACTGTTTGTTTAACCATAAGACTAAATTAACCTTAATCTTGACTTCTGAATTGTTTAATTGGTAAATCTGATCCCTGTCCCTGCTCTTCCTCCCTAGGACATTTCCTGATTATATCAATGAAAATATACCAGCAGGTTTACACAGAAATTACATAATAATCTAAACTTTGTGCTTGAGGTCACATAAACTTCATGGTGTTTTACAACCTTTCCACTGAGGTAATTTGAGGTCAAGTTTTAATTTTGTGGTGATTCAACTTGTCTTCTAAAATGTAGTCAACTCAAAAATGTAAGGATGCCTGGATACTAATTTTTTTTGTATTTGTGTGTTTGATAGTACTGGTTTAGTGAAAGGGGAGACAGAGAGAGGATGACATGCAGCAAAGGGCCAAGGGTAAAGTCAGACCTACAGCCACTGCAGCAGGGACGCGGCCTTCGCCTGCTCTACCAGGTGAGGCACAGGGTGCTTTTTAAAGTTAAAACAAATATTTTATGTACTTTTACAGTGTAAATATAAAGCTTATTTTAAAAAAAATGAATAAATAAAAAGAATGGGTATTAAAGGCCAAATAAAAAAGCCCTGATTGAATACTCTGTCATTCTGATGCTTGTACCTGAGTAAACTTTAGTGACATGCCACAATTGCTAAAATTAATACACATTCAGCAATTTTTTTTCCAACTGCAGACAATATTTTTTAAATGATGGCATTTATGAAAGATTCTGTACTCAATGCTATTTACTAACAATTATAATAAAATAAGAGAACTATTTAGTCACATAATGAGGAAATTTGCATTATTACAGTAGCAAATGGATATTAAAGCAAGATATGTACAAGATAAAGCAAGCATTGTAACCAAATTACTATAAACAAGACGCAAAACTCAACAGTTTATATCTACACCAATCGCACATGGAAAAAGCCCATTGTGATGATAAAATTGCACAACTTGTAAGTCCATTTCGGTGTTACTGATATTGCTCTCATTATAATAATCTGGAATGTGTGTGTTTCTTTCTATCTTTCTTTTTTCTTTTTTTTTTTTTTTTTTTTTTTTTACTGTTTTTAAGGGAAATAATGTGCCAAAGTGCATAAAAAGCGATAAAAAGAGCTTACTCATCAAAAATAAAATAAAAATCCCAGGAAGGATCCCCCTGGATTACCCTTCTAACATCCCAGCTCAGCCCCAAATCCTCCAATCCTAGAAACACCCCTGGCTGATAAAGATACAGGTATCCAAGGTACAGTCTATTCAACTATTGTATTTGCATTCCTGACATCCCTCCTGTCATTTCAGGCTGTAATTCTCCACCTGTCCACTAGTTGCCCTCAGCGCCTCTGTCAGTCACCTGCTGGCTTTACCTGCTCCTGATTATCCAATCAGACTCATCTTCCTGCGCACACCGCGAGCTCTGCTCCGTCCATCCTGTTTCTCAAAAAAATCAACCATGTTATCATCTACTGCGCTGCTCTGCGCCTGAATCTGTTACAAACACTTGTTTCTGAAAGTTATTAAGTTATAAAGTATGGAAGTTACTGTGATACAGTGACATTGGTCAAATTACAGCGCACGAAAACAAATGTGTCCATGAAATGCAGCGTGTGTTTTCGGTCTGAAAACTCTTTTTTCCTCTCACTTGTTGACACAAACTTTCATCACATCCATGTCGCCTAATTCTTTGTTCCAGCTGAAAAACACTGGAAGTAGACCTCCCGGATCAGGCTTTATCCTGAGTTTCCCTCAGAAACCGGGACAGGCTGCACTGAACAGACCCGCAGCTGGGAAACCTTTCTTTAACCCTCTTTACACATTTTTTATTCACATGCTTCATCTTTATAGACTAGTTTTGTTTTTAGCGACAGTTCACACGAGGAGTAAACGGACTGAAGACGTGTTTTCCGTCACCGGTGGCCAGTTTCACCCGAGAGGACAACAGAGTCTAAGATCGGTGAGTTTTCATACTTTTTGACTTTTTAAGGACAAGGTGTACAATAAAACGCGCAAACCTCTTTTTAACATATGAAGTTAAACTGTTTATTGTAAGCAGCCTGTTAAAAAATCATTATTATCTGTAGAATATTTGCTTATAAAAAAAAGTCTGCGATAACTCACTGGAAATGTCGCCTTTAATTCTCGCATTTATTCTACTTCGGATTGTTTAATATTTATTTAACATCACAGTAACGAAGTTCACAAGATAAGTATAAGAAACATAGAAACCATAATTGATATTAAGAGACTGTTTGTTAAATATAAGAGGGAAGGGGGTGGGTCAAAAACGGGGGAAGGGCGAGGCATGTCAAATATTTTTTTTTTTTGTTTTAATTTTGGCTCAGGGGAGCAGCATACAAATTTAAACTGTTGTGTTTTGTATTCACTTGACTTGTTATCTTTGAAAATAGCTGAAATTACACAATTATCATAGCCTGAAACTATAAAAACAGAAATGGTCAGACTTTTCACAGTTCCAACAGTCCTTTAATACATGTCGTATGAACACTTACATCAGAAAAAAAAAAATATATATATAACAAAATTTTAACTTAAAATAGTGATATTTTATCAAAATCACTTTATGTCTTATTTAGACTTTGGGCAAAAATAAATTGTTGCATGAATTAACCAGCATGCATGATAACAGTAAAAAAATGAGGCTTTTTTCAGCTCCAGGATTTCATCTTTAAGTTTTAACTTTCAAATATAAATGAGTTTAAAATCTAACAACTAAGTTATGCTGAATGGATGCTCATACATTTCCCCAATTAACCCAGAAAGGCAGGGTAAATATATGTAGCTTCTGGGGAGGGGAAAAATAAAATAAAATAAAAAATGAACAAAAAAAGTAAATAAGTTACAGCCCAGCACCCCCCTTCCTCTGATTAATAAGGAACAGTCCCTAAGATAAACAGTTTTGCCTCACTGGCGTCTGTTGGCAGATGAATATTAAACAGCTCTCCTCTCTAGCTGAGCTCCACATCCACAGTTATTCACTGCAGACACCCTGATCTGCCGTCATGTTGGCTTCAATCATAAAAAACCTGGCCTCATATTTCTGTCTGACAGAGAGAGATTTCCTCCTCAGGAATGCTAATGCAGAAAACCCAAATCCTGCTCGGTGTTAATACCCCTGATTTACTTGTGTAAGTGGCTTGTGGGACGTCAAAAATGAGTTTGAAGTGCTTATAGACCCAGTTCTGTTCTCCATAATGTAAAACAGGAGGCTGTATGTGTGTGTGAGTTGTATGATTTAATGCATATTATACAGTTAAAAGTGTTAAAACAATAGACGTGGTTGCAAATATAAGAAAGGACTCATGGGGGCACTTTATGAATTACAGTGATATTTCACCACATCAACTAGAGCTGTTTATTTATAAAAAAAATCCTTTAATATAAAAGTATTCTTCAGAATATACTTGTTCTGCCTTACAAAAGTAATCAGCAGTGAAATACATGATTTTTTTAAAAAATAAAAGAAAATCCTTTAAGTCATCCTGAAAAAAGTAAAAATAATGACTTAGTATCTCAATATAATTATTTTTTTTAATAATGAAAAACTTTCTCCAAATAATGATTAAGTATCTCAAAAATAATAAGAAACTTTCTCGAAATAAGGAAAAACATTCTCAAAATAATGACTTAGTATCTCAAAATACTGACTTAGTATCTCAAAATACTGACTTAGTATCTCAAAATAATGACTTAGTATCTCAAAACAATGAGAACTTCTCCTAAAATAATGAAAAACGTTCTCCAAATAATGATTAAGTATGTCAAAATAATAAGAATCTATCTTGAAATAGTGAAATAATGAGTTAGTATGTCGAACGAATTAAAAAGAACATTCTGACATTAAATTTCTGTGCTGATTGGTGTATTTTTTTAATGTATATGTTTCTCTTCTTCAGATGTTATCAATAAGCTGATTGATTGATCAGAAGGCTCGAGTGACAGCCGGAGGTTTGTCAGCGATGGGCAGGAAGTTAGATCTGTCGGGGCTGACGGACAGCGAGGCGGAGCACGTCCTGCAGGTGGTGCAGAGAGACATGAAGCTACGCAAGAAGGAGGAGGAGCGTCTCAGGTCAGTTCTGCCATCACGGTGACTTTTAATATATAAAACTGCAGTATTTATATTTACTGCTTATGGTCAGACTGTAGAAATACTACACTAATACTAATACTAAAACCTTTACTAATAGTAAAATTCATGCATTCAAACTTTTTCTGAATTCAGAGTAAGTAGAACTGAAATATATCTGAAGTACCAAAAGTACTCAATATGCAGAGTTTCCCATTATATTATATTATTGGATCAAAAATGTGACTTAAATACAGTTTTGTTTGGTGCTACTGCGTCATTTTTATGCCTCCATGCCAGCAATAGCTGAGGCCGAAGGTATTAGGGCTTTAAGTTGTTCCTCCGTTGTCTCAAGAACACCGTAAGGGATTTTTAAAAATTTTTTGTCAAATTTGGCACAAACGTTCACTTGGACTCAAGGATGTCGTGGTTACATTTTGGTGATCAAAGGTCACTGTCACCTTGCATCTGTCTCATTTTCATGAACGCAATATCTTGAAAAGGCTATGAGAGAGTTTCCTCAAATTTGGCACAAACGTCCACTCTGATTTAAGAATGAACTGATCAGAATTTGGTGGTCAAAGGGCACTGGGGCCTCACAAAACATAGTTTTGGCCATAACAAATAAATGAATACTCTTATTTTGACAAAATTGCCCACAAATGTCTCATAGGATAAAATGATCAATGGAAGGTATTTATATCCCAAAAGTCAACTTCACTGTGACGAGGAGACATTTCGTAAGATACTAATTGGTGACTCTAGTTCAGAGCTTTTTTGATGTGAGCTGTGAAAATGATTCAAAACATTAAACTTAGAGAGAGAACAGCTAAACGATGACCTGAAACTCTACATCAAGTTTTGTAAAGCCAAAGGAAGCTGTAGATTCAGGTGAGAATTCTCTGTAACTTTATCGCTTTGAGCCTTTCACCTCTTTTATATACATTGTTGTCATTAAAATAATGAATACGGCCTCTTTAATTTTCATCCTTTATTACGAGGCATTTTAGACGAATCAGACGGATTTCCGAACATTATCGTTTTTGTGAGTCAAGAGATAATTGAAAGCCAAATAATAAAACCATAATGAAATCTGTGTTTTACAATATGCTGTATTGTAAAAGCAGTAAACATTCACGTTGTGTGGGTCCGAAGGTGCATTCGAGGCATCTCTGAGGCTTCGGTGGGTGTTTCCCATCCTGCCTCTCTGCACTGGACAGGAAGTGACCTCCCTTTCCTGCTGCACTCAGAGTCGCTTCCTAAAGCTTCTGTCTAACCTTCGGAGTTCAAACACAACATGCACGAGCACAAAGACAGAAATCATAATTCGGATGGGTTTGAACTGAGCGGTGCATAATAGTGGGAAATAATTCGTCTGCCTGTCAGAAGTTAAGAATAACACGATGATGTCATTTCCTCGTGACTTGTTCACATGCTCCTCGTGCCTTATTTTCCTTATACAACGTTAATGCTCTTCATATCTTAACCAAAAAGGCTTTCAGCGATTAGGGAATCAAAAGATAACAAGTTGGACCACACATGCAAGATAAAGTTAATGGCTGTAATTTCCTGAAGAATTCCAAAGGAGGAATTTTTAATGAGGAATTTGTGCCCTACGTGAGTTTTTGGCTGCTGGTTTTGTTATGTAGCTGTTTTCCTACGAGTTTTGTTTATCTCGTGCACCTCCGGGAGGATGCACATGCGTGTACACGTGGTTGATGTGGTACGCAGCCCGGCCACTGGTCTCAGACAACTCCACTGACCTACAGGTGACAGAAATGAGTCAAGAAAAGCAGCTTCATGCCAACAAAGGCGAGAAAACGACTGCAAGTAAAAAGTACAGGATTTTGTGAATGTTTTTTGTGGAAGGAAATACATTCGTGTTCAGGTTGTAGCTGGTTTAGATGGAGCTATTTTGTTTTTTAAATTATAAATAGAGTTAATTAGGTTTGTACAGTGGTGCATCCAAAAGGTTAGTAGATAAATTTTGCAGACTTTTAAATCTGTGGGCCTTGAATATTAACCTCCGCCAATTAGCTTTTGAAGAAGAAAAATGTGCGTTCTCGAGTGGATCTGAATTATTCTTCACTTTGGGAAACACTGAGATGTGGCGTTTGTCCTCAGGCTGCACACTCGGAGCGTTCCTTCAGTTATTTCAATGAAACCGTTTTGAGAAGTTCAGGCGGAAAGTGTCTCGTTGGTGGAGCTGCTTGAGGCACAAACCTTCACTTTGATGCAACAAATAACCGATTAGATTTTGGTGGCCGAAGGTCCAGGTCACTGTCACCTTCTGTCCGTTTCATTCTTGTCAACCCAATGTCATAAGAACACCTTTCTAAAAAAATGGCATTTGTTGTTCACTTGGACTCAAGAATGAACTGAAGAGAATTTAGTGGTCTAAAGTCAGGGTCACTAAGACCTCACAAAACCAGTTTTGGCCAAAACTCAAGAATTCTTATGCTAATTCTGAAAAATTTCACAGAAATGTCTAATAGGATAAAAAGACGAGGCAATGACATTTTAGATCCATGAGGTCAAAGGTCAACTTCACTGTGCCGTATAATGTTCGGCAAAACACTTTTTTGCCCGCTATACAATACTAGTTTTTTAATTTGAATTTGAACACCCCTATCTAATAAGAGTGGCATAAATATTTCAATATTTGCTATTGAAATGTGGCAAAGTAGAAGTATATACCTGATTGTACTTGAGTACTTAGTTACTTTCCTTCTCTGTGTAACTTTAGCTGTTAATGAATCAGGGTTACTCTTGTAACTGGAAGCTTTATGGTTAAATTTCCACACGCCGTAACCCAGAGCGATTAAGTGTTGAGCTTTCTACTTCCTTGAACTTCAAGTGTGGGTGAGCAAGGTGATTACTCACAGTTAATCTTGTTGTTGTTTACTGTTTACAAGATTTAACTAGACTTGTGCTGACATTAAGCTCCAAAAGAGGACATTTTTAAACACAGTCATACTATTTTCTTTATTTGTGAAGGAGGCCTCTTTTAGATTTAACCTGCCACATGAAGTCTGACACTTTCACACCACATCCTCTTTTTTAGCACACTGACACATGAGATCACGTAACATTTTCAGATATCACATCTGAGTGATAAATCACGCAGTCATGCAGGTTGTGCATCGTTTCCCCTGAGTCCTTAAGAGGACTTTGACTTCATGCATCCTGCTTTTCAATTTCTCTCTCTGACACTGAGTGAGATGAAATCCACAAGCCTCTCTGAATGTCAAGCAGCAATGAGTGATAGACAGGGGAGACGGAGATTAGAAGGGGATACAGTTGGGTGGTGAATACAGTGTTGAACTGTACTTGTGGCTCCTGTTGCCCCGCAGAGGCCCGCACAGAGACTCAGAGCTCATCTGGGCTGCATCCTGCTTCCTGGACTCAATCTTTATCACACACCCATTAAACTGATAGATTAAACCTGCTCTGTTCTCTAGGTTCTTGCAACATAATAAATTCTGTAGATATTAATACTCTTGTCAGAGAAAATAAATATTTTATGATGAGGTTTGTGTACTGGCCAGCAGGGGGAGTGTTGAGCAGTGAAAAAGCTTTTAAAACTCTTCAGTAAACATGAGATCTAATGATTTTAAGGGGTTATTTTATCCAACAGTGATATAAATCACACCTGCTTAGTGTGTGTGCATAATCATTATATTCTGTATTCATGTTTTCAGGTAATCCAGTTTAATCCTGTGTAAAACCCTGAACACAGAACAGTAATTAGGTCCTATAATCTCTGAATTAAGGTGCTTACACGTATAGGAATGTATATACATGGATTTTACTCACACACACACACACACACACACACACACACACACACACACACACACACACACACACACACACACACACACACACACACACACACACACACACACACACACACACACACACACACACACACAGGTTGTATCCAGTTTATAATAAACCAACTGTTAGATACACACAGTTAAAGGTTTGTGAGGCACACTGAGCTGAAACTAATGCAGTTTAACCCTTCGAAACCTGGATCAACATCACTTTTCTCAAAAAAAGCAAGGGGAACAAGTCAGGAAAAACATATGTATAAGTATAATTATTACATTTTTAACAGTATTTTACACGTTAATTAGAATTTTTAAGCACTTTCAGGGCACTCTCTCGTTTGTTTAATTTCTACACTTTTTGTTTTGTTTTTCTTCTAATTTTTTAGGTAATTTGTTGTACTTCCTTTTTTTAATGTTGATCATTAATACATAATAATACATATATTCTTAATCAGAATCAGAAAAACTAAAGTATTTTGACAGGTGACTCTTATTAATCTTTTAAAACAAATTTCTACCTCCTTAAATGCCCTCATTTCATTGTTCTGTGGTTCTTGGGACAATATACAGTATAAAATATCGC
Organism: Plectropomus leopardus; assembly: GCF_026936395.1. Lineage (NCBI taxonomy): Eukaryota > Metazoa > Chordata > Actinopteri > Perciformes > Serranidae > Plectropomus > Plectropomus leopardus. Next base: position 28,254,279 of record NC_142187.1, on the reverse strand, counting down.
TACTCAGTAATGACGCAATACAATTCAACAGCACCACAGTCGACACCTCTGAAACAGTTTCAACAAAAACAGAAATTTCCTTCATAAAAGGTCTGATAAACTGTTTTATGAGAATGCATTAGTTTCAGGTCAGTGTACATAATAAACTCAGTATATAAGATATGAACTTTATGATATTCCTGAAAACCTCTCCCGGATTCAGCCGCAGCCTGGATGTGTTGCGAGTATGAATAAGTTATAAAATGTGGTGATATTGATGTGGCACAAATGTCAGGCTGTGTTTATCTTGTAAAGTCTTTCAGCAGAATAACAAGTTCTGAGGAAAAACCACAGGAGCCGGTTCACTGCTGCCACTGCACCTGATGATCTGGGGATTGTTGGCAATTGCCACCCGCCCACACACAGCATACACAGCACAAACACACACACGCTGCTTGGCACTCTGCACCTCCGCAGTGCACACACACACACACACACACACACAGAGCCTTACCGTGGATGTTAATCCTGGCTGATTGAGAGAGGAAGTCTGTAGAAGTGAAGTTGTGTTCAGTGTTACAGGAAGGTGAAAGCAGCCCTGAAGTACAGAAAAGAGATGTGGTTTAATGTGTTTTCCTGAGTCCTCTGCAATTTTGTGACCTCAGTATTACTCATCAGTCATTATCATGAGAATTTCAATTACTTTTTTCTGTATTTTATTCATATGCATATATTACAGTTTTATATTTATGACATAAAAATCCCACCTTTTATGTAATATTTTTAATAATATGGGAAATACTTTAATGTTACTGAATCAGTTTATCATGTTTCTGAGTACAATATTTAAACAAATCATTGACAGACTTCAAGGAAATGCTTCCTAAAAATACTTTTACAAGGACAAAAACATGACGTATTTGTTTTTACGGTTCAGCTGATAAACACAACAAAATACAAAGACTGGATCTCTGCCCATAGTTAATTTAAGCCACTTGTCATTGAAATAAACAATCTAATTCAAGCTTTCTTACCCTCTGCAAGTGATTGAATTCCTTAAACCTCTAAGACGTGCCTGGCCGCTGACGATGCTGGCCGAAATTCCTGTCTGTGAGAGGCTGTAGGTGGCTGATTTTTAACATATCATTTGAAACTAGAAAACCTTAGAAATCCAGTCACACCAACCATGTCATGCTAACTTCTCAGGTACAGCGCTCCAAAGTTGGGCTTCATTTTTAAATTAATTTGGGCTTAATTAAGCCCAACATGACCTCAGACCTCAAGATATACAAATGAAAATAGGTTATACGGGTACCCATTAGTCTCCCCTTTATAGTCACACCCAGTTTTGTGCAAAAACCATGCAGTTTTTTGCATGCAATTTTAATGTGTTGTGTTTGAATATTTCTGAAAGCTTTACGGATTTAAAATTGCATAAATTGGGTATAACTGTAAAGCAAAGCTAAGACTCTTATGGAATCAACAAGCCCATTTTATTAATGTGTGATGATGGTAGCCTCCATAATAGCCAATTCATTGTAGTGACACAGTTTCTTTTGAAGCTGACATCACTGTATCAAATGACCGATAGTGACTTTTAGGATAATCACAAACTCATGAAACTTTACAGCCACAAACTAAAGACCGTAAATATTCTGCATATTTTTGGCTTTCATAGGTAGATTTACAGTAAGGGGGCTTCTTGGGAGTTTCCAGAGCAGAAATACTTTCCACTGAATCTCTAAGAAGTGGCATTCCTACAGAAATCTCCTACAGAAGGTTTTTGATGCCAAGTCACAGCATGGATTTTTCTGTGGTGTTCGAGGTGTTGGTGTTTTAATGTTGTATTCTGGAGGGATATTTGACTATTTTTAGTAATTCTTGAGTGGTAAATAACATTTAAATTAAGCACCAAACGTGTGTAACAAATGGCATCAACACAAAAATTGCTGCAACATCTCATGAGACATAATTGAGCATTTTACACCTCCATTATAATGCTCTGAGCCTCTTTACAGTCTAACCTTTAAGTTTTAATAGGTTCCTAACCAAAACACAACATTTAGTACATGTTTAAGATCAGAAACTCGAAACAGGTTGCTTAGCTACATCCCAAATTTACAAAAAGACAAAAAATGGTTTTGTTAACACAAAGTTCATGTTTTGAATTAAATAACTATAATTACCATTAGCTATCAAGACAGAGCATGAACGTTAAACTCTGTAGTGTCAAGGCAAAAGCGCAGTCTTAAATGTCCCTGCTTCTACTGCTTTACTGAACATCTTCCTCCCAAAAGAAAAACAGATCCCTGTTAAAATCTTTAAACACAACGCACAAACAAATTCACACACATGCGAGCACACATTAGTCGACATCTTATCGCCAAGGAGCAGACTTTTTGTGAGGATTATTGCAGCTGACAGAGCTCAAGCCTCTCCTCGTTTGTTCTCGTTTTAGGCCTGAAGCTAGAAAGCTGCTTTACACGAGTGTGTGAGGACAGAGCTGCACTGCAGATACTGTACAGAGTGAGCTGCCCAACATATATGTTTAATATCTCGGGGAATATTCAGATGAGAGCGATGATGAATGATGTATCTTTCAGCTTCTTAAGTGGTGTGTTTACATGCTGTTGTGTTCATGTATATTTCTGTTATTATCGTGCATCTTGCTGTGAGCGTCTTACAGTGTCTGTGTGTGGAGTTATTTATACCGTCCACTGAGCCTCAGTAATGGAGTGCGCTGCTGTAGAGAGAGGACAGCCGTCTCTCTGTCAGACGGGCATCTGAGGGACACTGTTAAATTTTTATAGTTAGGAAAATGTGACCTAAAAGTTAGTGCCAGTGTTGCAGCGCCAAGACATTAGGATTTTAAAGGTACTTCTATAATGTGTAGAGATGAGACAACTAATCAAGTCAAAGAAAATTTAATCTGCAATCAATTGTTGTTTAGGTGTTTATTCCTTTTAGACAGATGGAGAGAGATATTTGAAGATAGTGGATAATGTTTCACTGCTTTTTGACATTTTATAGACAGTTTATATACAATTAATTTGATAGAGGAAATAAGTGAAAATGACAATGAAAGACATTGTTACTGTAGTTGCAGCTTCAAATGTGTTATTTAGGGGAATTCTCTTTAAAAACTTTCCTTGTTCATCATTTTGCTATATCAGATGTGAATTACAGTTGCTTTGACATATTTTCTTGTTTTAATGGCTCCGTGCAGGCAATAGGCTGGAGGCATTATATTTTCGGCTTGTCTATACGTGCAGGACGTCTGTCTGTCTCGATCTCATGAACACGATATCTCAATAACTTTTGAGGAAACTTCTTTAAATTTTGCACAAATGTCCACTTGGACTCAATGATGAACTGATAGATTTTAGTAGTCCAAGATCAAAGGTGAAAGTCACTATGACCTTGCTTCCATCGCACTTTAAAGGAATTTCTTCAAATTTGGCACAAACGTGCACTTACAGTTTGGTGGTCAAAGGTCAAGGTCACTGTGGCCTCGTCTGTTCCAGTTTCATGAACACAGTGTCTCAAGACACTTTCTTCAAATGTGGCACAGATATTCTCCTGGTCTTAACCATGTACTGAGTATATTTTGATGGTCGAAGGTCAAGGTCAGTGTGACCTTCTGTGCTGTCAGAGGGAAAATGTGTGTGAAGCATCCATATTTTCACACACATGGATGTAAACTGTAAGTCCAACTTGACTTGGGCGCGGATGAATACAACCATGTGGCAGTAACTGTAGTTTAATGGCTGCTGGCTGCTTCTCTACATGTGTAATTCTCTATTTATCAAGCTTCTTTTTTCTTCTTTTTAGCCTCAAATTCACTTTAAAACAACCATATCTACATGTGGATTTTTCTCCAGTGAATACAGGCGATATAGAAGCTCGGTATCAGGGGATTACGGAATTAAATTTGGCTTTACATTTTGAGTCTTGGACATTAGAAATGAAATAAAATGGACTTTGAAACCCGCAGTGGCTCTTCTTCTTCCTGCCTCTGTCCTCGTGTTGTCAGACTCCATCAGTCTCCAGCAGTAATCACCTATAAATGATTCAGTCATGGCTGATGCTCCTGCAGTCCTGATGTGAAAATAATGGATTTTTTGTGACACTTTCCTTCTTACACTGGTTTCAATTTGTCTCTCTTCTGTCTCCATCCATCTTGTTTTCCTGTTTTAATTTCTTATTCCATCCTCTTTTAGCTGATGTTTGACATGTTTGCATTTGTTTGAGATGCAGCATATGTGACAGTGGTGGAAGAAGTACTTTTACTTTTAACTTAAAGAGAAGCCATGCCACAGTGTACACGTGGTAAAATAGTAATTGAAAGTCCTGCATTCAGAATTTTCAAAGGTTTAAATACAAAATCTTAGGGACTTTATATTCTACTATATGTTAAAGCACTTTTAATACCAAACGCATTTGCTCCAACATTTCTGATAATGAAGCTTATTTTTTTTAAACCAGAATGAAAGAAAAGACCTTGACGGTATAGCATGCGACATTGTTGGGTACTGTAAACCGTAGACTGTATAAATGTTTGACTTTGACGTCACCCATTGGTTTGTGGACTGTTCTTTAAAAGCCTCGACTTCAGCATTTTGACTGTCATCATCTTGGGTTTTTGGAGCTAGAAGTGATCTCAAGTGGCCATTAAAGGAACTGCATTTTTCAGCGTTCACATTGGCATTTCATTTTCGAGCCTCAGAGGTTTTTGCTTGATGAAAACATGCTTGCCACTGAAAGAGAAAGTAAAGCCAACCCCAGATTTACTGCGGTTTGGCATTTTGCCTCTATATATTTGCATTTTTTTGGTGCACTTTCTCTCGGATGACTGCTGCTTATGTCACCTGAGTGCATCCCACTCACAGAAAATGAGAGGAAAATAAGAAAATACAGGCAAAGTCTCTGCAGAAAAATACATTGCCACACACTTCTAGTGGGTTATAAATGCTGATTTAGAGGGATTACTTCTGTACGTGTCTATACATTGGTTTTTTCTTTTAATTCTGCATAGTAAAGTGCTCAAAAAGGAAATCTGAGCATCTATTACACCATAACTGCTAAAATTGTCACATGTCACAAGATTAAAAGCTCGAAAAAAGCCACTAAAGCAATAATAGGCGTTTATGATTCTCTGTATATAGGCAGAAAAGCTGCTGCTGCTATCATGGAAAACACACTGATGTATTATTCAGCATATCTGCCTGCTTTAACCTTTTCATGAACACAACAGGGAACCGTTAAATGAATGTGAAATAAATAATAGTAAGTACTCTCTCTTCAAATATTCAGTTAAGACAATTATGAATGAGAATTTCACTTTGAATAAGAGCTCTTATTGCATGTCACCATTTTCCAGTGACTAATGTACATAAGAGAGATATTGCTGCTTTTACATGATGTTTAGAAACTGATTAAAGTGACCGACTTTGTGAAACCACTTTAATTTGTGCTCCATTTTCATTAAAAGGGGGCAGAGGATCAGTGTGTGACTGGCTGTGTGTTTGTGTCGTGTCCTCACTGTGACAATCATCCTGTTTGACTCAGTAAACCCACAGAGAGGAGCTATATCTCCCTGTCACATATGTACTCAGACTTAAATATTCTGTTTTTACCCTCCGTTTTGTAATCTCTCTCTCTCTCCCTCTCTCTCTCTGGTTTCTCCATCTTCCTCCCTCTAACCATCCCCTCTCTCTCCCCCCTCCTCCTGGTCCTCCCCACAGCGAACTGAAGCAGGAGCTGGACGAGGAGGGCAGTCGCTGCCTCCTGCTGTCACGGCAGAGTTGCTTCAACCAGCGCTGCTGCATCCGCTGCTGCTCGCCCTTCACCTTCCTGCTCAACCCCAAGCGCCAGTGCCGCGACTGCCACTACAACGTCTGCAAGGCCTGCCGGGTCTACAACAAGCGGGACAAAGCCTGGCTCTGCTCCGCCTGCCAGAAGAGCAGGTAAGGTCAGGCAGCGGTGGTGGCGACGGTGATTCAGATGATGTGTGTCGAATGCATGAGGATAAGTGAAGGATGAGAGGCTGACGGTGACGTCAAAGGTTATTAAGGTCTTACTCTGCTGCTGGAGAGATGGATTTAGAACTTATTACTCACAACAGAGTCACTAAGATACAGAACGGGATAAAGTCTTCCACTGACTGAAATATTTGTAACATGACAGAAAAAGATGCACCAGTTTATGGTGTTGCAAGAAAAATGTACGTACAAAGGCAATTTACTCATTTTCTTTTATTTAATTTCTTTTTGTAGTGTTGAATGCAGCTTCTCTGTTTTTGTTTACAGAAAAATGCACCGTTCAGTTTTCAAATGTTTGCTGTTTTTTCATTTTGCTGCAGTTCAACATGTCGAAATTTGGTGATACAGCTCAGATGTGACATGTTTATGGATGTTTGTTCAGTCTCTGAGCATGGCACAAACCTGTTGGTTGATTTGGAAAACGTGTAGTGATGTAAGTTGGCATTCAGGGGTTGACGCTTGAATTTTAAGGCCCTGCCACCGACTGTGGGCTGTTGGTTAATGTTGGGGTGATTGATGAGTGTCTGTTGAGCTAGTTTTTGCCTTGTGTCGTGCATTAGCTATTGTCAACCCTTTGTCGTCTTTTTTCAGTAGTTTCAGCATGTTGAATCGCTGTCAGATGGCAGAGCCCGTTGTTAAATGAAATTGCTCTGGTTGGCAGTTCAGCTCAGCAATCAAGAAAAGAAACTTCTCATTAGCAGTAACAGTTCGAGTAAATATCCTTTGTCAATGTCCTACCTGGCTAAGTAGCATCTTGAATTGGTCCTCTTGGTCTCCCTTTTTTCCCTTATTTAATGATGAATACAGACCACAGTGGACTCTGGTATAAAGAGCTGTTTCCTTGCAACAGTCAGCTTTCGTTGCTGTGAGTTCTTTGATGTCAGTTTCGTGTTTCTGGGCCTTTAAAGGATAAGATTGGTGTCTAAATGTTTAGTAAGCCTCAAAACATGGACATAGCCATTGTGATGTCACAAATTGGTTTGTGGTCTCCCAATTTGAACCCTCAAGTGTTTTTGGAGCCAGAAGTGACCATACCTGGACGCGTTACAGGCTATCTGCCAATAGCGTCTTTAAGCTACTCAGTCAGATCCACCCTTTCACCTAAATATGGTCACTTCTGTCTCTAAAAATTCAAACTGGCAACGGCCAAAGGCTTAACTCGAGGCTTCAAAACGGGAGTTTACAAACATTATTTTCACAATGCTTAGAATAACCAACAGCGCCCAACTTCACGGTAATAAAGGAACACGTCCCCCACTGCAAAAGTGTGACGCTTTAATTTGTAGCTACATTTAAGGACGGCAAACATTATTTTTACAGTGACAATACATACTGTACTTGTAGTATTGATGATGATGATGTATATGTGACAGTAACAGCACATCTCGTACTTGTGAGCGATATTGCAGCACACTGGTCCTGATACTGCATTATTGTGACTGTCATGACCTTTTGAAGGTCATCACACTGGAAATGGTTCACATTATTAGGAGACGTTTTAGTTTTTAACGCCCACTGAATTATTATAGGCCCCGTGGAGTTATGGTGGACACTTATTAATCTGCTCCTGTGGAGCGTGAATGTGTATAGGTCCAATTCACCCGGTGTACAGATTAATGTCAACTCTTGTACGTTTCTGTGTCATATTGTTTGTGATTTATGTGTTTTTATTTTGTTTTTACACTTGCTGCAACACAAATTGCCCTTTGGGACAAATGATGAATTGAATTAAGCAATAGAGGTCTATGTCACACAAAAAGTTGTCGGTGTGTTTGCAGAATTACAGGCTGTAATTTCATCAGTGGGTTTTAGTCCTTTCTTCTCCTGTGGAAGTTGTATCAGTTTGGCTACACAGACAACACTTGTTAGTCAGAGAAATTCATTGTTGGTTAATGGGATTTGTTGACTAATCTGTACTGTCAGTCCGTTCTCTGCGCCCACTTAGTCTGATTCTGGATCATGGGTGGCTGCAAATTTCCCAGCAGGCATTGGGTATGAAGGCAGACAGTCGTCGCAGTCTATAGTATGGGAAAAAAAACCCAAATTCACAGGAAACCACTGAAGCTCAAATGAACATTTCATAACCTAAAGTTCATGATTTTGCACTTTAAAAACAAACCATCACTTCCTCGGAAATGTCTAGAGCTGTCAAATAACTTCTTGGAGAAAATTCTTCTAAAATGGGTTTCTTCCACCTCAGCTGTCACATTAATGATAAGGACGTCAGGATTTTTTAATTAGACAGAGTTGACATGAGAGCTGGTAAACCTCACTGACAGTTTCCTCCTCCTGTCTGCACGAGGAAACACCTCAGACCGAAGCCTAAAGACGGTTCACACTTTGAGACTTTCTGTCACCTCCTGTCCACACACACACTGTCCACACACACACACTGTCCACACACTCACTGTTCACACTCTTGCTCGGCTCCTGTCACACTGTAACTCAAGCGCACAGTGAACAGATGGTAACTCATTAATATGCTGACACGAATATCTCTGCGATAACCTACAGCTGTCATTCCTAAACATTCAATTAGATCTCAGCTCATTCTCAATCTTAAATACTAATTACATATACATCAAAACTCTCTTTTACATATTTGTACACCGACAAAAACATAAGCATCTTATATAAATATATATACATATATTCTATATCACTGTTATTATAATCCACAGAATAACTCTAAAGCCCTGTTCACACAGGACTAGTATTACCTCGAGACCTCTAGTGAATTGTAATAATTGCGGAGGCCGTCTGTGATCTTAATCCTGTGCTAATCTGCCGTGTCCGTAATTTGACAAGTAAAAATCTGTCAAACACAGAAGTCATGCGATGTTATTAGTCAAATACAAATCTACATTTGATTTGGGGTCATATTTCATTTTTTGTTTCCTCCATGTTTCTTTCCTGCCTTGTTCCTGGTAGAGAATTATGGAGGCTGTGTTTGCAATTTTAAATATTATTGCATTATATGAGCTCATCCACTTAAAAAAAAGCATTGTGCCTTATTCCATCAGTACAAGATGCGATTTGTCCCTCATTTTGCGTACATTTGTGCTTTTTTTAATTCTCTATTTTGTTATGTACCTTTGTGTGTGAGCGAAGGCAGACATATTTCCAGTGAGGTGGGCAATAATGTCTAAATAATGTCTAATTTAATCCAATTTTTGTGCACAGAACTATTAGAATGAGGAATATAAAAGGAGTTTGCTCAAATATTGATCTTTACCATCCATGTGTAAACCCCTAGCTTTTCACATCATATCTGCAACAGATTGTCAGTAAACATAAAAAAAATACAGACTTTGCATATCACATGCAAATGCAACACACAAAATATAGATGTGGGAGGGTAATTTTCTACATCACATGAGGTCCTCAGATATTACTCGTCCGGTGTGAATAGGACTTAAGAAAACAGTCCTGCAGTTTATCATCTGGTAATAGCTTTACGAATGATAATTGGAAATGGGTTAGAGACCAGCTGCAGCAGTTTAAAACCAATATAACTGTATCATCAGCATATAATATCAACAGTAAAACAAAGTGTGAATCTGTTAATGTTGATTTAATTCATTCAGTTTGCTTTAATCAAACATGTTGACAAAGTATCAGAATCTATTGATCATATTTAAAACTGCAGGTCTGTTTGTGGTTCTCTCTCAGGTTGTTGAAGACGCAGTCACTGGAGTGGTTCTACACTAATGTGAAGACGCGCTTCAAGAGGTTCGGCAGTGCCAAAGTGCTGAAGACTCTTTACAGGAAGCACCTTGCGGAGCACAGCGCGCTTTCAGAGCTTACTGGTAAACCACCTGTTCATTAGTGTTGTAGTTAAAACCTGATGGTCACTTGACCAGGCAGAAACATAAAACAAACAGCAAGGAATGAAACTTGTAAATTCAACATCTAAAAGGGTCCTGAAATCCTTAATATGACTTGTTCAAATCTTCTTCTCCAAACCAAATCCCATATTAAAAGCTGTAAATGGATTACTGCAGGGAGATTTTTTTTTTTCTCATAAGACTTGATAGCGTGTTTCTATAAGGAGATTCTTGTCGACCTATACACACCATGTGCTTGATTTATTTTGTGCGTGTATATTTCTGTGCATCATATCTCAAAGCAGTGTGGAAAAGCAAGTTGGGAGGAGAGTGAAACAGGATTAGGCTTTTGCTTGGCTTTCATCTCACATAACTTCAGCAGATTACTGTTGATGCTGCCAGGCTCCAAGTTTTTTTTAATGTTTGTTTTCTCTCTCTACATTCAGCAGAGATCAGGAGGTCAGTGCTGTTGTTGGGTTTTATAATACAGTATATAAGGGTCGATGCCAATTTAAACTTTACTGTGTCATCACAAAAATATTATACAGCCTCCGTGCCGGCGAAAGATGTGGCTGGAGGCATTATGTTTTCGAGTTGTCTGTTCATGCGTCCCATTCTCGTAAACGCACCATCTAAGGCCTGCCTGGAGGGAATTTCTTTAAATTTGACACTAACGTCCACATGGAATTAAGGATGAAATTATAATTTTGAGGACAAAGGTCACTGTGACCTCATCAAACACATTTTTGGGCATAACTGACCATGGCTAGCTGATTCTGGACAGACAGGGATGTAAACTGCAACTTGACTGGTTGAAAGAGCTTAGGCTTTACTGAAATGCATTTTCAAGTTGTTTTATTTGGTGTAGATCTTTATGAATACAACAAAGCAGGCATGCATTATTGCAATATCCAAATCTTCATCAAAACGTAACATTTTTGGCATGCTATTTTTTGGCCTGGAGGTTGTGGTTTTGATTTTTGTTTGGGAAAAAGATGATGATTTCTGTTCAAGGGTATGCAGAAACAGAGCAAATGATAGAGGTGACACAGAATGATTGTAAAAAGGGACACACACTAACACACAAAAAGATTTAAAAAAAAAAAAAGAAAATCTGAAGTTTGATTAATGAAAAACATTCAATATATTTCACCATTTGTCTTTTTTGTCAGAGCTAAATTTTTGGCTACGATCCCGACATGTTCTAACCTCAGAGTGGCGTGTGTCTTTAAGCAGTCCTACACAGCTTATTGTGAAGCATGTTGCGCAACCACAGGCAGTGTTCGGAGCTTTGCCGGCGTCAGTCATGCTGAAAATGTATTTGTAGCACTATACAGTGCTTTGAATGTAACTGTTCACCCAGCAGCATATGCTCCAGTATGTACAGGCGGAGGAGTGCATCTCTGGACCATTACTTCAGAGTCTCTGATCTGATTTAACAGACAAGGGATTTAGAGAATTATAAGTGTTTTGTGGAGGAGAGGTCACCGACTGCAGATGATGCAGAGCTGTGACCCCTGTGGGAGGAGGACTGATGTGGGCTGGCATCGGGCCACCTCTGGGCGTCTCGCTCTGGTTTACCGTTTTCATTCTCTGCATGCACACGCACACGCACACGCACACGCACACACACACACACACACACACACACACACACACTGTATCATACATTTTAATTTGTTTATAACTTGACCCAAACTGGAAATTCAACAGTGTTTATTCAGCTGCCAAATCTGCATCTGCATAGTCTGACTCATGGAAAGCTCTGCTGACGTTACTTTGCATAAAAACAATGCGAGCCGCATGAATAGCATCAGCATTAATAGAGCTGACATTTGGGGACTAATAGCTGTGGGTCGAGGCATCATCTTTGTTTGAGATTTGCGTTGCAGTGAAACATTTCCCCCTCCAGACACAATGCCACAGCTCAGCAACAGCGCTCAAAGAAATCCTTCTCGAAAGAGTAAAGTTAAATAACAAAGTGACCCTGAGGAAGAGAACACGCAGTACAGTAAACATCACTGGATGCTATTTTACATGCAGTATAGAGTTACAGGCAAGACATTTAAGAACTTTGTTGTCAGTGTGTAAGCATAACTAAATTTCAGTTAGAACAGCCTCAAATGGGGCATTGCATTTAAAGATCACAAAAAAAGTCTTGAAAAAGAAATAATGAATATGCAATGATAAAAAGTACAGAACTGAAGCAATGTAAGTACAAAATTATAAGCAATAATAAACAAAATACAACCAACAACCGTGCAAAGTAAGCAGCAAAAGGTAAAGTTGCAGTTTGACAGATACGGAGAGATGTATTGCTCAGTATTGCTCATCATCAGTGACTTGGGTTGATGTGTAAGTAAATGTGCATGTGATCCAGTGATGGCAGTTCGTCACACTTGTCAGACTGAGGAGATGTTTGAGTTCAGAAGTGCAGCAATAAGCTGTATTTTTCAGTCCATTTGTGTGACTGTGGATTTGATCTGAAGCGCCTGCTTAAATACATGTTGTCAGCAATGTAGAAACAGAAGTCAGTGTTGAAAATTACAAGTAAAAAAAAAAAGTATTGTTAGTTATTCTCTTTCGGTCTACTTGTTCTTTAACCATTGTTTTTATTTGTTATTTAGACAAAAAAACTTACATCAACAACTCAGGGAGATGGAGAAAAACAAAACCGACAGTCTACAGATCATGCTACCACCTCTGAGGGCTGTACCATTGACTTTATAAAAATATGGACGTCACGTATCTCCACTTTACAAAAGTTTATGACCTATGCTGCAGCCAGCCACTCGGGGACAATCAACATGTTTTGACCTCTCTTTTGGGGAGCTGTTATGTCGCCTATCTTTCTGTTTTGTCAATGGTCTGTACCTACTTACAGCGCTGATGTGAGCTGAATGCTAACATTTGCACTGGCAGTGTTAACATGTTGATGTTTAGTAGATATAATGTTTAGTGTGTTCACTGACATTTGTTAATTATCACAAAATGTGTTGGAGGCTGACGACAGTACGTCATAATTTAGTCATAAGACAAATTAAAGGTAAGAGATCTTAAAAAGCTATAACAATTCACCCTAAAGGGGATGTTGCATTCGACAGTATACCAACGTCACAGTGGCGTTCTCGTCTGTAGTGCTGTCTGTCTCTATGAAGTTGAGATAATTCAAACACAGACAAACAGTTTGTGTTTTGCTATTGCAATTATAGTGTGTATAAGTATGGCAGAGGTTGTCGCAAATTGGATGTTACAAAGATTTACCATATAGGGTGTTTTGCACGGCCAACATTATGACGTTCGACATCATGTGTCATCATGCTCTTGATGATTTCTGCTTCTGTTACAGTTTAGGAAACAGTTTTCGGTTTTCTTGAGGATTTTTGGTTGAAAATCTAAATGTTTTATTACTACATCAAGAGCAACTACCATGATTGTATCTTATTATTACAGTGACATACACTGCCCATATGAAACTGCCAGGTCACCTTCCTCATGGTGCCTTCAGGGTCACTCTGACCTTTTAGCTGCTGTTTTGGAGGAAACTGTGTAGGTCACGAGTCTTTTTCATGTGCCTGTGCTGCAGCCAAATGTGTCCTGACTCATTAGATGTTACAACACAGATGTCTGCGCACACACACACACACACACACACACACGCGCCGGGGGTCACAGGACCAAAGTCCACACTGCAGTCCCTGAAATATATCATTTTGTTTGAATTTACAGGATATCTCTCATCAGTGAACTCATGTTAGGGTCTAGGTTTTTTTTTTGTTTTTTTTTTTTAGCAAAGAGTAGAGTGCTCTCTAAATATTCAAAATAATATATCTACACTTCATATCACTCAAGTCCTCTCTTTGTCCCTTAAAATGATTGGAAGTGACCCTTTGTACTTTTACTGTACCTCTGAACCAGCGTCGCAGATCAGGTCGCCTGGTAATACCACTTGCGAGGCCACTCTAATGCACTTATATAACCACAAATGGCTGCATTGTTGCATGAATGTTTACATGATGTGAAAAGAACTCGAGCTCCGAGTTGGAAAGAGAAACTGTCTACAGTGTGACTGACCTTTTTCCTGCTCCTTCAGCAAACAATACAAAACTATTAATGTGAAAAGGGGAAGTCCAATAAACTGAGGCTTCAGCTTACACCTCATCGATCAGCAAAACTTGCTTTGGTTTGTCACTGCTTCAAAAACTAACAAATTATTATTATTATTATTTCTTGTGTGTATTTGAGTTGTATGAATTAATTTAAACTTAACCAACTTTCTAAAATCAGGTCATGTAGTTAAATCTAAATCTAAAACTTTTATATGTAAAAGATACTGGTTTTGATATTCAGAGCACAGATATATCATCAACTTGATTTGGTTTATGGTTATATTTCCTTGTTTCAGGTTTAATTTGTAGACAAGGCAGCTTAATGTCCAATGGGAGGATTAAATTTCATTGATCATTCAACTTTATTCATATATAAACTGATATATTGCAGTGATGCAGAAAAACCTGACATCAAATAAAACATACAGGGCTCTCATGGGAGGAGGAAAAATTCTCATTAGGGACAGCTTATTTCAGATTTCTGCATGAATGAATATGAACAAATTTATTTTCAATACTGACGTTCTATCTTCTGTTATTAGAGACCTTACTGTTAGACGTTGAGGCATTCAATTGATGTAAATAACCAAATGAGACAAGAAACATAATTTACTGTTTGTAATTATCCATTCATCTTTTTTGGTTAATGTCCCATCTGATCTGAGAAAATTGTGAATCAACTGTGTCTTTTTTCTTTTCATGCCAACATCTGTTTGTGTGTGTGTATGTGTATGTGCACGCGTGTGTGCATGTGTGCATGTGTGTGTGTGTGTGTGTGTGTGTGTGTGTGTGTGTGTGTGCGTGTGTGCATGTGTGCAGAGGGCAGCGCCTACGAGGAGAGTATCTGCAATGAGGGCAGCGTCTGCGGGAGCGACTCAACATTCTACAGACAAACTGAAGGTGCAGACAAATTTTATAATGATTTCACTGATCTTTGTTTGTGCTGTACACTCATGTTAAGCTTTTAATTGTTTTTGGATTATTACAATTTTACAGTTTTTATTTTTGTGTCAAGACATCTTCTGGTTACACATGCACAAAACCAGAAGAACTTAAGGTGTAACACTTTCGTACAAAAGGCGACCCAGAGCGGGTTTAGAGCTGATAAAGGGCTGCAGAATCAACAGTATGCATGCACATCCAATCCAGACTTGAAGCATCTGCTGAACCAAACACAAGTGAGAATTAAAAAGGCAAAAAACGGCTCGCACACTGCAGGGCTCCAGTTATCACTTACTTAATGCACCAAAGTGAGGTTTTGAGTAAGACCACTGTTCATCAGACCAGATCGGGTTGCTCCAGCATTACTTGGATAACTGGCAGTTTAAGAGCTAATGCATGCCGCACACAGGTAAAATGTAAAAATGCAGCAATCAAGTCATTTTATATAAATTAATTCAGTGAACCTGCCATCTTAAGGGCCCCAGGGCAGTTGCCCTATTTGCCAAGAGGAACCTCATAACAGTGAGTGCTTAATTCAATCTCCACAAGAAAGACGCTGCAACTGGCCCTCTGTGGCCACATTATCCAGTTGAAGGTTATTTTTGGGTCATTGTAATCCCTTCATAAATCCATAAACTCATATTTGTTCCAGCTGCCATGAATCTGATGCTTTATGAAACAGTGCAGAGATAAATTTTGATCTCAATTCTTGTTGCGTTCTTTGGCATCTCATGCAGCTGTGTTTTCAGTCTGTTCTGCTCTCGTTTGCCGTCCCGATCTGCCCTCAGTACTCCTCACTCTCCCAGGTCACTGCACCAACATGATAAGTGACTGCAAACGTGAATGAGAAGCCACCCGATGATCACGTCTCTGTAGTGAAAACAGATTAGTGACACGGTTTGAAAACACAATTAAACTGAAAAGGATGCAGTTACTCCCCGTGTGTTCCTGCTTTGGGTCATTCGGGTAACAACACCATCAGTGATGATTGTGTTTGTTTGTGTTCAGAGCACAGCATGGCAGAGACGCTCACTGTGGCCTTGCGGGTGGCAGAGGAAGCCATAGACGAGGCCATTTCCAAGGCTGAGTTCGACACTTCCAATCAGGTAATTTATGCTTTTCACCTTTTATAGTCTGTCATCATATATCGGAGTTTTTACACACACTGTCTTGCACTTTGTGTCCCAAAAATGTATGTTTATTTTGTTTTCGTTGACATTTCATTCACAATTGGGCACTATTACTACCTACTTTCATTGATCAGACCCTTAAGTATGTTACTTTTTTTGGACTTCAATCGTACTTTGATCGTCTGCAGTTCCTTCTTAATCCGACTGTTGTTCTTTCTCTTTTTTTGAGTCAGTTATAGTCAGATTATGAAAAACCATCAGGATTATGCTGCAATCCAAATGACTGTTAAATGCTACAGTATAAAACAAACATCTGGGCCATTGTTTGGCTTCCAGAAAATGGAAAATAATGATCATTGGCTAAATTAAACAAAGTAGTTACTTTTACTTCGCAATTCAGTTATACATAGTATATTTTTATACTTCATTAAACTCTGCTCTGCAAATTCATGAAGTTGTATTTCTCTTTAATTCTTGTATTCTACACTTCATGTAAATGTTATCAACCTAAAAACACTTCCCTCTTTCACGTGGTATGGTAAACTTTCTACAGTACAGAAAATATGTAGATTCAGAGTGTGTGCAAGGAGTAATCAGCTTATAGAGTGTGTATTTGTGTGTGTGTTTGTGTGTGTAACTGAATATTGGTGTTTTTATTTGTTCTCCAGGAGAACCAGAATGAGGCTCACTATCTGCGGGAGCACAGAGGAGAGCTCATTGAGGAACTGGCTAAAACTATTGTCCAAAAAGTACGAAAGAAAATAAAGATTTTACTGTCTGAGCTGTTAACACTCATTTTTCACAGTAACAGATGGTTTATGTTGTAAAGTGGGATTAGGCCGATAAACTATGTGTGAAAAGGCCTTTGCTTAATATTCAAATGTGACTCAGCAGGGGACATTTCAGCTGTTTAGCTACTTCAAATTTATACCGTCTGCACATTTTGAAAATTATTGATTAAAACCGGCTGACTTTTCATGGCTTTATTTTTTAAATGTTCCGATTGTCTGTCCATCCCATTCTTGTAAACAAGACATATCAAGAATGTGTTGGGGGAATTTCTTCAAATTTGGCACCAACGTCCACTTGGTCTTGGTGATGAACGGAATACATTTGGTGGTCAAAGGTCAAGGTGACCATGACCTTGCGTTCATTTCATTCTCGTGTATGTAATATCTCATGAATACCTTGAGGGAATTTCCTCAAATTTGACACAAACGTCCACTTGGACTCAAAAATGAATCATTTAGAATTTGATGGTCAATGTTCGCTGTGACCTCACAAAACATGTTTTTGGCCATAACTCTTGCATGACAAAAATATGATGAAATTTCACACAAATGTGTAAGAGATGTGATGACATTTTATATCCTAAAGGTCAAAGGTAAACTTCACTGTGTCTTCATAATGTTCTGCAAAAACACTCCGTTACTCTACATATAACTCAGCAGCAGAAGAGCAGACATTTGGTCTGAATCACAGACACTAAACTTTGGTGTCTTGAAACTGCTGATTATATAGATCTTCTGTGCTGCCGGGTGAAGATGTCTATGAAGCATCCATGTTTTCGCAGACATGGATATAAAGTGTAAATGCAACTTGACTGGTGCGTGGAGACATACAACCATGAGGTGGTAATTCTAGTTGTGTTGTGTGTTTGTACAGTTTTATGCAGCACTAATCATCTCTCTGTCTCTCTCAGATTATTAGTAGGAGGAAGACTTTGGCTGAGATGAGGGCAGAATATGACCAGGATTGGCCACATGAACACAACACTGATCTTCATCAACATCATCAGTCCAGCTGTGATCAAGCCTCCAGCTCCCTTAAACACCAATCAGGCCTCTGGGTAAAAAGTCACAATCACTTAAGCTTTTACTCTACAATTACAAGGAGAAAAAATTAGAATAGTGTGATTAGGTATAATGTTTTCCATCAGTTTAAGAAAGTAAAAATGTGTATTTGGACTCATTAGATAAACTGAAAATGATTCAGGCATTTTTCTATTTTAATTTTGATAATTATGGCCTACAGCTAGAAAAATGTAAATAATGGGGAAAACATAACATTAGAAACACCTGACCCAAAAATTCAGATGAGCTAAAGGCCGCCATCAGAGCACCTCCGCAGTGCCACAGGTCGATCGCCTCCATGGCACACTACAGTAGTGTGAGAGCCCCAACCAAGTATTGAGTATGTAAATCAATTTTTTTTATTAATCGTAGGAAATATTCTAATAATTTGAGATACTTGATTTCCAATTTTCATGAGCTGCAAGACATAATCATCAAAATTAAAACAATGAAAGGCTTGAAATATTTCAATTTATGTGTAAGGAATATGCAATATATGAAAGTATTACTTTCTGAAATGAATTACAAAGAAAAACACACTTTTTCACAATATTATCGTTTTTTGAGATGCACCTGTATTGGGATGTGAGGAACTAAACATTTACTCAAGTATGATACTTTTTTTTGATACTGTAATTCTGTTAGTTGGTTATGCTTTACACATAACATCTAATGCATGTGTGTGCATCCAAGGAGAGCGATCCCTCCACACTTGCACTTCCTAGGGTTTCTTTAATTTATATTTTCCTCCGTTAAAGGCTTTTTGGGGAGGTTTTTCCTAATCCAAAGCAGAGGAAGGTGTCAAATGCTGTTAAGAGTGTCAAGCCCCTTTAGGAGAATTTCTGATTTATACTGTCAGGCTGTACAAATAAAATTGTAACCTTGCTAAAATCCTCCTCTCCTTATAGGAGACAGGGTTGCTAACAGACGCATATCCAGTATTCAAATTCCAAAATTTAACAACTTGTCTGTGCAGCCGATATTCTTCTTTCCTGTTCCATTAATTCTCTTGCAGCCCCTCAAATTATCTTATAACCCTTTGGAGGAGCTTTGATCCCTCTGTTAAAAAAACACTGGACTACACTAACCCAAAGGAGCGACAAGTGAAAAATACATATACATCCATCAACATATATATATATATATATATATATATATATATATATATATATATATATATATATATATATATATATATATATATATATATATATATATATATATATATAATCATCAGCCATAGCTGGGTTTTTTTCTGCAGAATGAGTGCATTTTTCTGATGACATTTGAATACTAAAGTCTGATTTTAAATGAAGGGCTTTTAATTTAAATGGAGTACTTTTACATTGTGATATTAGTACTACTACTACTACTACTACTTTTACTTAGGTGAAGGATGTGATCATATTCCACCACTAAGCACGAAAAGTGGTGTTGTTTCCTGCACAACAAATCTTCTCATCTATATGGTGTCATGTGATGACCTCTACTGGTTAAACTGCTCTGTTGACTTGATTTTATGCCTAACATCCGGTGTGATTTTTTTATTTGTCGTCTCTGTCCTCTCAGAGGTCACACTCTGCCTTCTCACTGTTGGACAATGACGGTCCAGGTCTAATACAAGACTCCCCACAGGCGTTAAAGAAGGACGGAGGGGGGTCAGGGATGTCAACCTGGAAGAGTGTAGACCGGCTGGACAACGCTGGTAAGATCTTGTTGCTCTTTTATTTTTTAAACCCACCAGTCATTGTTTCTTTGGTCAGTTAATCCTTTGAAACCTGGATCGACATCACTTTTCTCGTGCTGCATTAAGTTGTCTTTCACAAGTATTTAAGCCTCTGAAACCTGAGCACGTTGGTTTGATTCTTAAAAAAAAAAAAAAACAAGGGAAAAATGGCAATGAGCAAATTGCCAAGAAATGTCCAGCAAATGGAATAAATTAGTTGAATTAGAAAATTATTTTTGAAAAAGCTAAGGAAAAATGTCTAGAAAATGATATTTATAATTATTATAATTTTATTTTCAAGATTATGCTATAGAATTATACGTTTAAAGAAGTTTTTCTAGGTTGTTTACTTGTTTTGTTTTGTTTTTAACTCTACACTTTTGTATTTGTTTGTTTTTGTTTTATGGTATTGTTTTTGTGCTAATTTGTTGCAATTTTTGGATAATTTCCTTTTAAGTTAATTGCCTTCTTCCGAAGTTTTTCAAAGACATTATGCCAATAAGCCCAGGTTTTAAAGAGCTAAATATAAAATTTAGCCTCAACAAAAAAGCAAAAAATCATAACTTTGCCATAAAAATGCATGTACTTAATTGATTATCAAAGCAATTGCTGTAGTTTTAATGTAGAGCTACATATTCTACATATAAAAGATGATGGAAAGCATGATGGAAAGCGTGGTTAAACACAAGCTTATACAATATCAGTAAGTTCCGATAATAAATAATCATTCAGCTAATACGTGCCTCCACTGTGTTTGTTTTTGTTGCTGCATGCATGATTTTACTTTGTGTGCTGGTTTGGCATATGGTCTCTGCTGGTCTGCATGATATCTGTATTTGTGTGTGTGTCACATGCGGAGGTGTGTCCTCAGTGCTGAAGAGCCCCGATGGGAACTGGATCGCCCTGCAGAGCACCCAGCTGTCTCGTCCCAGCCTGCTGACCAAAAGGAAGAGCCTGGTCTTCAGTGCCTTGGAGAGGGAGTCTGGAGTGGTGTCCGCCTACGAAGGAATGGGCTCTGACAACGAAACCAAACCCGAGTCGGACAGCTCCTGGGGTGCTGTCCTCCAGGAGATCCACAGGAAGATGACAGACTCCAATTTCATCCTGCAGGACGGCCACAACAGAAATGCGTCCCCGCTGTCGGGCAGCAGAGAGGAGCTGTTCTCAGACTCTGAGGGGAACTGGAAGCCTCATAAACCTCTGCTGGCTCTGTTTAAGAGGAAAGTGCCTCCGGAGATCAGGCGACCTTCATCCTCCCGCAGGACCAGCATCATTGATGTGAACTTTAACGTGGAAGGAGCAGGAGAGGAAGAGAGTAACGTGGCTGCAGAGCCAGAGGTGGGAAAAGTCAGGAGATTACGGAGGAAAAGGAGTAAGAAACAGTCTTCTTCTGTGCTGGTAAGAAATAAAAACTGCAAACCGATGAGATAAAATGAGATGGGAAGATCGCTCAATGATTCACACCAGAACTAAATCTGAATAATAATGTAGCCAAGTAGGCTTTACATAACCAAGAAAAACTGCCAATTCTAGTTCAATAACATGATAATTTTACTGTAAAGGTCTCAAATACAATTGTTATTTAAGTGTGTTAAAAAAGCAACATTAGAGCTGTTAAAACAGGAATGCAGAACAGCTCTTACAATAAAGTGCACCAAAATATGAAAATGAATAAATAAGACAATCAAATGATTGTAACAGTTGTTTAATCAAGCAAAAATGACAAATATTTTGTGGTCAGATCTTCTCAAACTTGAACAAGTGCTGCTTTAAATATACAAAACAAAAGCTCAAAAGCTCAAAGAGTATAGTCCTATTCGATTGGATGAAGTTTTGTTAGTGCAGGTAAGTCATCAAACATTTAAAATTTTTTAACTGGTTTTACAGACAGAAAAGACAAATTTTGATGTTAAAATATTCTGATACTGATTTTTATCATTTTTTTTAACTGACTACTTATATCTTTGTTGAGGCTCATGATTTTAAAAAAAAATGAAGTAGCACCCCAGTCACCCTCCTACTCTGACAAAAAAAGTACAGTTTCTTAATATAAGTGCATCGAGTTGGATCACATTGCTACAGTTCATGTGTAGCGATTCATGAAAATGTAAAATGCTCAAATGTAGATGTGATAAACATTAGAGGAAATCATTCACCACATAAGAATAAACTCTTAAATCTGTTATTTCTCACATTTACAGGATGACAGCGAGAAAGACGATGATTCCCAAAGTCCGTCTGATGCTGCGACCCCTGACACTTTGACCTCCGGAGCGTCGACCCCTGAACCCTCTGACCATGAGAGTGACATCATGGGACATGGAGCCAATCAGATGGAGCAGGAGCACACTCCAAAACTCCAACAGCTGTCAGGCCGAGTTTCTGAGTCCTCCACCGCAGAAGAAGAAGAAGAAGTTGATGGAGGATTTAGAGATGCTTGTAGTGATGAAGAGAGGGAGGAAAAGGATGTAGATGAGGAAGAAGAAGAAGAGAGGTTGTGGAGGATGGAGGTCGACTTGGATGAAGGAAGAACAGAGGAAGATGAGGACGTAGACGATGAAGAGATGAGACACAGATTGTACAGACTCATCGAACAGTCCAGACTCACGTACCTGTCGTCCACTGATGATGAGTTAGACAAACTGGGGCAGAGTGAAGGAGAATGGGATGGAGGAAAGGATGAAGACATGGAGGACAGACTTACTTCAAAAATCTGTCAGCTGGAAAAAGAAGTCTGGGCCAACCAGTTCTCCTCCACAGAGGATGAGCTGGACAGAGTCGGCGTCAAGGATGAAGAAAAGACAGGAGAGGAGGAGGAGCTGGCGGTGAAAGTGTGCAGATTAGCTAGTCAAGCCAACGCCACGCAATTCTCATCCACGGAGGACGAGCTGGACCGGGCAGGCCGAGGTGAGGAGGGGGAGGAGGCGATAGACGAAGAGAAGCTGTGGGAACTGCAGGCGGAAAAAGACGTCCAGGCCGCTCAAGTGCGCGATTTGGCCAGTCTAGTTAGTGCTTCTCAGTTTTCTTCCACTGAGGATGAGCTGGATAGAGTCGGAGAGAATGATGGAGAGATGGAGCAGGAAGGAGGAGATGAGAGGGAACAGGCAGTAGGAAAGATTCAGGACAGGAGAGAGTCATTCGGAGATTTGGATGTTAAAATGTTTGATTTAAGGGATGAAATTGAGGAAAGAATGTCAGAGAGCAGTGATGCAAAAGTTGAAGATGACCCAGAGATGGAGGGAGAGAAAGATTGCTTGGAGGACAGAGTCACAGATGAGGATGAAAGGATGGTAAAGGGGCTTATATGTGAAGAAAGAGTAGAACTTTTGACAGAAGAGGAAAGACAAGAGATAGAAACAGTGGTGCTAGCAGAGAAAACAGAGGCGATGAAATCTGCACTTGACACAAAATTCCAACAAGAAAATCAGCCAGAGGCAGAGTGGACAGACACAGAGGACAGAGAGGAGGGACAGGAAGAGGAAAAGTTCAGAGAAAGTGAAGAGAGTGCGGACACAGCAGCAGACAGCGACGAGGAAGCTGCAGAGTTTGACAGAATAATCAGCAGCATGTTGATGATGACTCTGGAGGACATGCAGATAGAGACATTAAAAGATGAAGCTGCAGAAAATGGGAGCATAAATACAGAGACAGAGGAGTTAGAGACAGATGAGAAAACTGTGGAAGAAGATGGATTTGAGGACAATGCTGTCGACGCACAAAGCACAAATGCAGCAGAGGAGACAGAAGTTGCGAAAGAGTTTCACAGAGGAGGTAAAGATGCGATGCTGGAGTCGGCTGTGGCTGAAAGACCAGCAGAAAATGTAGCAGAGCTAACAGGAGGAGATATTTCCAGAGAAAATGGAAGTGTAGATGAAAATCAGCAGGTAGAAGATGCAGAAGCACGTGACGAAAGAAATGCAGCTATTGAGGGGACACTTGAGGCGTTTAAAAAAACAGAAGCGAATGATGGCGAACAAAAAGATGGAAAAAGAGAAGTCGCTACTGAGTGGCAAGAGATGGAGACACACGGAGGTGCTGCAGAGGGAGGTCCTGAAAGTAAAGAAACAGATGAAAGACTTGAGGAAACCAAAGAAGAAAATGCAGAGGACGTGGAGCAGAGCAGCACGTCTTCTCTGCAGGAGGGTTTACTGTCACCTGAGGAGATTCAAAGTGTAAGAACTCTTTTATTTCCCTCTGGATAATGCATGCAACATTAGTGCAGGTGGCGAACACCTCCCGCTAAACCAAAGTCAGATGCAGTTTCAAAAGCATGTTTCTACCCTCTATTCTCCACTAACACGGTTCTGATTAGAGCATTTAAGTGAGAATACACAACTTTTAAAACAGAAATAACACTCTCTTTCCCTGATAAATTTGTTAAAATCTTTTCAATTCTCTTATAGTGAATTTATTAGCAATAAAACAACACTGTGGCACATTTGAGTCCACTCAGAGGTTTTGATGCTGCAGACTCGTTTGGACTGGCCTCTCTGAAAGCAGATTTTTATTCTCATAAAAATATAAAACTATTTTTTTCCATTCCAGTCTATTCTCCTTAAATTTGTGCGTTGGCACCTGGTGAGCATGACTTCTGTTCCAGTGCATCATTCTCTACTGTGCCTCACTCTACTTTCTTCAACCACAAGAAACAAACACAATGCATGTTTCACCCGTTAAAGGTCCGCTGTGTAGGCTTTATGGGAGACATATTGGGACAGACATGACATGGAATTTGATATTATGAGTATATTTCCTTTAATATATGATCACTTGAAAACAGGAATCATTCTGTTTTTGTCACCTTAGAATGAGCTGTTTATATCTACAAAGGGAGCGGGTCCTTGTCCACAAAGAAAAAGATCATTTTTTAACATGAAACTGCTTTATTCAGTGGGTTTTTTTTTTTTATCAGTTTAAGTCACCAGGTCTTTCACCTTCACCTTCTTCTCCGCTTATCCGGAGTCGGGTCGCGGGGGCAGCAGCCTAAGCAGGGAAGCCCAGACTTCCCACTCCCCGGCCACTTCGTCCAGCTCTTCCCGGGGGATCCTGAGGCGTCCCCAGGCCAGCTGAAAGACATAGTCTCTCCAGTGTGTCCTAGGTCTTCCCCGGGGTCTCCTACCGGTGGGGCGTGCCCTGAACACCTCACCAGGGATGCGTCCGGGAGGCATCCTAATTAGATGCCCGAGCCACCTCATCTGGCTCTTCTCAACGCAGAGGTGCAGCAGCTCTGCTCCGAGCTTCTCACCCTGTCTCTAAGGGAGAGCCCAGCCACCCTACGGAGGAGGCTCATTTCGGCCGCTTGTACCCGCGATCTTGTTCTTTCGGTCACTACCCAAAGCTCGTGACCATAGGTGAGGGTAGGAATGAAGATGACCGGTAAATCGAGAGCTTTACCTTTCTGCTCAGCTCCCTCCTCACCACGCCAGTCGATCTCCTGCTCCATCCTTCCCTCACTCGTGAACAAGACCCTGAGGTACTTAAACTCCTCCACTTGGGGCAGGATCTTCTCCCCGATCTGGAGAGGGCACTCCACCCATTTCCGGCTGAGAACCATGGCCTCGGATTTGGAGGTGCTGATTCACCAGGTCCATTTGATTTAACAGGAAGAGGTTTTGGCTCCCGCTAAAAATCTCCTGAACAATGAACACTGAAGCGATTCGAACCAGGAGTTTCAGCTAGTAGCAAGCTGCAGTTCTCACAGCTAGATGCAACTACATTGGTTGTAGCAATGGCATCACTTAGAATGAAAACTACATATATTTGTGTCTGTTCTGCTTTCAGAGAGACTTGACAAACGCATGGATCTGAAACACACTTTGATGTAGCTATCATGCAGTGGTCACAGAACTTAGTGAAAGTTACAAAGGCTCATTGTGAATTAGATATTGGGGTAATTCTCCTTAACAATTCCTTTCAATGTAACTAACCGCTGAACAACTCTGCTTGATGCTGATTTTCTTTTCCCTTCTGTCCTGTGTTTTCTTCTTCTGTGCTTCTCTCTGTGTGCTGTAGGATAATGACATGGAGCTTTACAAATCATTACAGTTTATATCAACTCTGCTGGAGCAGGTGAGACAGTGTTTTGCTTCAGGAGGGCAGTAGTAGTTGGTCATTGCAGATTAAGGATGTTTTAACCAGGTTAAATTACACTCTGCTTCGTTTTCCCCCTCCGTGTGATTTGTTTGGGCAGGTTTTAACACAGTTATCCCACTTTAGTTGAGACTCAACAATTTGAGAACCGTAAGAGGAGGTGGTCTCAGTATGGTCCTAACTCTGGACTCTGGAGGGGTTTGTGGTGAGAACTTGATCCGACCCTAATACCAGATGTTCTCTGCAAGTCTGAGCTAAATGTCTCCCGTCAAAGGTTTCTATACATTTTGCTCAGTCGTCTGAAGGCAGCACATTGTCTTGCAAAAGAGTGAATCAGTAAAATGCAGGTGGCATTCTCCTGGTGTAGTTTTGCCTGCTGTATTGCTCAGATAATTACCAGCTATGAGCAAATGCCATCTCTGCTGTTACACCATGTTCAATTGCAAAGCAATACATCGCTCAAATACATATGTGCAAGTTCACACCAAAGGACCTTCTTTCTTTATTTTCGTTCCGCTGGGACAGACATACCTGATCAAAAAGCGGAGTATCTGTGACCTGCGTCCCTTTGCTGCGTGTCATCCCCTCTCTCTCCCACCTTTCCTCCGTGAACAGATGCTCTATCAGAATAAAAACTAAAATAAAATAATCCTTTTTTGAAAAGGTAGGATAATTGGTCTTTTCATCTCATGAATCTTTTGGTGATTTGTCAACTGTAGGCTATAGGCCTGTCGCTATTTACAAAGATTGCTTTTTCTGCTGTTGCAGTTGATATTTTCAGGAAGTGTCCGTCACTTTATGTAATTCCACCTGGCAGATCAGGACTTTCTAAAATAGCCGTCTTTCGCCGGGTGGAGTAACCATGACATCCTGAGTCACACACAGTTTTGTGTGCCTGATGTGCATTCTGATCAGCTGACATGTTGTGTGTCGTCTTGTTGCTTATTGGTTAAGCTAGCAAAACTGGGACCTAAATATTTGTTTATTAACTTGATGTTTGCCTTAAACTGAGGACAGGACAGCTCCCACCTAAGTGTAACTTCAAACAGAAACAATTTTGTAATTTTTATCAACCATTTATGAGGAAAAGCTTTGACTTTTACTTGTTGTACTGGCTCTGTGTTTTCTGCTGTCAGTGTGTTGTAGACCAAATGTAGAAATGATTAGAAAACATGAATAGTTTATTCTGTACACCTTCATACTTGACAAAACTCGACAAACTGACCTCATAATGTCCTGTATGAGGGTATTATTCAATCTAGTTTGCCAGATTTTCAAAGCTTTATAAATAAAAGTAGCCCATACTTTGACGTAGTCCAACTTTCTATTATCATCATAGGAAAATAATTCAGGATTTCTGTATTCTGACAGTTTATTCAAATACTGTAACTGTGTTAACTTTATTTTCTGCCACTTTTCACTCAGATACATTTCAGGAGAAATATTGCACTACATGTATCTTACAGCTGTAGTTACTTGTTGCTTTGCAGATTAAGATAAACAATGCAAAATATGATTACAATGAATTGTGTCAGTGTGACTTTATTGGTCTCTCATTAATCCTGGACTTTTATTTGTAGTATTATTTAGATTGGATCAATTTCATCCAATATTTTTGTGGCAGACGTTATGGGGCATGCTATAACATTCGAATGTCAGCATCACTGGATAGTGAGAATTAAAAGTTATAACCTACATAACTTGTACTAAAGTAACTTAACTCACCATCATGAAAAACTCATGAGCAGGCACTCAGATCACGAGCTGAGCTGGGCGATCACGGAGCTCGCAGACACGTGAAATGCTAATTTCTGCAAAACCACACCTATCCAGGCAAAACTTCATTTTAGAGAGTACCCTGGGAGATCAGCCGCATAGAGTGAGTTACTTTAAATGTATTACTAATTTTTCAAAAAAAAAAAAAAGAATCACGCTAATACAAATATATAGAAAACATATTTCTCATTTTTAATGCGTATGAGAGGCTCACTTTGGCATAAACTGACTGATTTATGTAATAAAATGTCAACGCAGTAGTGTCCCATCATGATCCAGCTGCAGGATTTTCCAGTGTTTGTATGTACTTTGTGTAGGCAGGTAAAAATCGGATGTACATTTTAACCTCTAACATGAAAAAAGTTAGATGTACTTTTTTAAAATCATACTGCATAATATCAGGAGCTGCAAAGATATCGGTTAACCTGTCTGCCTGTGTGTTGTAGAGGTACTCAGCGGTGTCTCTGCGCAGCATCACCACTGAGGTCCTGAGGGTGCTGAATGCCACTGAAGAACTGCTGCTGCAGGGGGCGCAGGAAGGAGATGGGTCCCGGACGCTCTCCAACACCTCATTGCCCCCAAACACAGACCCTAAGAAACTTGATCAGCAATTCTCCAGACTGGAGGAAAATGTAAGTGTAGTTGTTTTCATTGGTTATGTTTATGGTGCTGCATTCTGAGTTTTTATGAAATGGTATACCTTGAATTTTTCACTTTTGTATGACATGCTATATAATGATATTTTCATGAAATTTATTATTGCATGCGCTAGACTATTACTTTTATATGGCATACTTAACTGCAACATATTTGTGACATTTTGTGGCTTATAAATCTACGACATGTATTCAGATTATAGTTTGTCATAAAAATGATATTGTATAACGTAAAAAATTGACTGACATAGGAGAGGTTGAACAAATCTGACAGTAATCCATTTCAAAAACTGTAGAAAAGGTCATTTAATGTACTACAGAAATCATAATATAGGCTGATGAAAGCTGATAGACTATAGCAAGCAAAGATCTGCTGAAAGTCATCATTTTAGACAAAGACGAACCAGACTCAAAAGTCATAAAGATTGTGTACAAAATTTCACAAATAGGTCAAAGTATAGGATGTAATTCAAAACAGCAATAAAAAAGACATAGTATGAATGAAAATGTCATAATATAGTAGGTTATTTAAAATGGCGAAAGAAAGTCATACTATGGTCTGTCGTCCCAAATTTCTTAATGTCATACTCAGGCATGTCGTCCATCGTCACATCAAAAAGTCATACTATAGCATGTCATCAAAAATCACGTTGAAAAGTCATTCTATAGCGCGTTGTTTAAATTGTGTCAAAAAGTCATATTATAGCACAGCGTCCAAAATCGCGTCCAAAATCGCATCCAAAATCGCGTCAAAAGGTACAAGGTACAAGGTAGACTTATTGTCATTTTTCTTAAACATTTAAAAAGAAATTAAATTGAAGTGCTGCTATATCTTTCTGGCGTCGAAGGAGGAGTTGATGAGTCTCACAGCTTGGGGAAAGACGTTGCTCCGTAGTCTGGTGGTTCAGCAGCGGATACTTCGGGATATTTTTCTGAATGGAAGCGGGGTGTCTGTGCAGGCAATGATGTCATTTCCTGCCACTTTTTCGACATGCTGTGATAACGAAGTTTTTGGCCTTTATTTTGACATGCTTTACTATGATGTGTGCTATAGTATGTTGTTTTCAGCCTTTTTTTCAACATGTCAAATTGTGACATTTTTCAACAAATTAAACTTGTTGACTTTTTAGACATACTATGCTTTTGCCTTGTGGGCATGCTAAATTATGAGATTTGTTGCCTTTTTTGGACTTTATTCCCACTTTGTATACTATGAAGCATCTCTACAAGATTTTCTATGTCGTTTCAGCCGTTTTTAGGAGGGGTCAAAATTTGACTTTTTCAACATACTATATTATTGCTTTTGGACCATTTTTTGACATGTTAGATTTTGAGTTGTTTTTTTCATTTTGTGATCTTTATTTCCACTTTGTATACTATTATGCATGTCTTCAAGCTATTCTATGTCGTTTTCAGCCATTTAGAGGAGGGATCATAATTTCACTTTTTTCTACATACCATACTATTGCCTTTTGGGACATTTTTTTGACATAATTTTTAGGTTTTTGGCCTTTTTGGCATTTATTTCCACTTTGTATACAATGATGCGTCTCAACAAGCTTTTCTATGTCCTTGCAAGCCATTTTGAGGTGGGGTCGAAGCTTGACTTTTTCAACATACCATACTATTGCCTTGGGGGGCGATTTTTTTAATGTGTTAAATTTTTTAAGGTTTTTGGCCTTTTTTGACTTTTATTTCCACTTTGTATACTATTACGCATCTCTACAAGCTATTCTATGTCGTTTTCAGCCATTTTTAGGAGGGGTCAAAATTTGACCTTTTCGACATACTATACTATTGCCTTTTGGGAATTGTTGTGACATGTTAAATTTTTTTTGGTTTTTGGCATTTTATGGCTTTTATTTCCACTTTGTATACTATAACGCGCCTCGACAAGCTATTCTATGCCGTTTTCAGCCATTTTTAGGAGGGGTCAAAATTTGACTTTTTCGACATACTATACTATTGCCTTGGTGGCCATTTTTTTGACATGTTAGATTTTTTAGGTTTTTGGCCTTTTGTGGCTTTTATTTCCACTTTGTATACTATTACGCATCTCTACAAGCTATTCTATGTTGTTTTCAGCCATTTTTAGGAGGGGTCAAAATTTGACTTTTTCGACATACTATACTATTGCCTTGCGGACCATTTTTTTGACATGTTAGATTTTTTAGGTTTTTGGCCTTTTGTGGCTTTTATTTCCACTTTGTATACTATTACGCATCTCTACAAGCTATTCTATGTCGTTTTCAGCCATTTTTAGGAGGGGTCAAAATTTGACTTTTTCGACATATTGCCTTGGTGACCATTTTTTTGACATGTTAGATTTTCTTGGTTTTTGGCCTTTTGTGGCTTTTATTTCCACTTTGTATACTATTACGCATCTCTACAAGCTATTCTATGTCGTTTTCAGCCATTTTTAGGAGGGGTCAAAATTTGACTTTTTCGACATACTATACTATTGCCTTGGTGGCCATTTTTTGACCTGTTAGATTCTTTAGGTTTTTGGCCTTTTGTAGCTTTTATTTCCACTTTGTATACTATTACGCATCTCTACAAGCTATTCTATGTCGTTTTCAGCCATTTTTAGGAGGGGTCAAAATTTGACTTTTTCGACATACTATACTATTGCCTTGGTGACCATTTTTTTGACATGTTAGATTTTTTAGGTTTTTGGCCTTTTGTGGCTTTTATTTCCACTTTGTATACTATTACGCATCTCTACAAGCTATTCTATGTCGTTTTCAGCCATTTTTAGGAGGCGTCAAAATTTGACTTTTTCGACATACTATACTATTGCCTTGGTGACCATTTTTTTGACATGTTAGATTTTCTTGGTTTTTGGCCTTTTGTGGCTTTTATTTCCACTTTGTATACTATTACGCATCTCTACAAGCTATTCTATGTCAAGTTTTCAGCCATTTTAGGAGGCGTCAAAATTTGACTTTTTCGACATACTATACTATTGCCTTGGTGACCATTTTTGACATGTTAGATTTTCTTGGTTTTTGGCCTTTTGTGGCTTTTATTTCCACTTTGTATACTATTACGCATCTCTACAAGCTATTCTATGTCGTTTTCAGCCATTTTTAGGAGGCGTCAAAATTTGACTTTTTCGACATACTATACTGTTGCCTTTATGGACCATTTTTTGACATGTTAGATTTTTAGGTTTTTGGCCTTTTGTGGCTTTTATTTCCACTTTGTATACTATTACGCATCTCTACAAGCTATTCTATGTCGTTTTCAGCCATTTTTAGGAGGGGTCAAAATTTGACTTTTTCGACATACTATACTATTGCCTTGGTGACCATTTTTTTGACATGTTAGATTTTTTAGGTTTTTGGCCTTTTGTGGCTTTTATTTCCACTTTGTATACTATTACGCATCTCTACAAGCTATTCTATGTAGTTTTCAGCCATTTTTAGGAGGGGTCAAAATTTGACTTTTTCGACATACTATACTATTGCTTTGGTGGCCATTTTTTTTGACATGTTAGATTCTTTAGGTTTTTGGCCTTTTGTGGCTTTTATTTCCACTTTGTATACTATTACGCATCTCTACAAGCTATTCTATGTCGTTTTCAGCCATTTTTAGGAGGCGTCAAAATTTGACTTTTTCGACATACTATACTATTGCCTTGGTGGCCATTTTTTTGACATGTTAGATTTTTTTGGTTTTTGGACTTTTGTGGCTTTTATTTCCACTTTGTATACTATTACGCATCTCTACAAGCTATTCTATGTCGTTTTCAGCCATTTTAGGAGGCGTCAAAATTTGACTTTTTCGACATACTATACTATTGCCTTTATGGACCATTTTTTGACATGTTAGATTTTTAGGTTTTTGGCCTTTTGTGGCTTTTATTTCCACTTTGTATACTATTACGCATCTCTACAAGCTATTCTATGTCGTTTTCAGCCATTTTTAGGAGGCGTCAAAATTTGACTTTTTCGACATACTATACTATTGCCTTGGTGACCATTTTTTGACATGTTAGATTTTTAGGTTTTTGGCCTTTTGTGGCTTTTATTTCCACTTTGTATACTATTACGCATATCTACAAGCTATTCTATGTCGTTTTCAGCCATTTTTAGGAGGCGTCAAAATTTGACTTTTTCGACATACTATACTATTGCCTTGGGGACCATTTTTTGACATGTTAGGTTTTTTAAGTTTTTGGCCCTTTTTGGCTTTTATTTCCACTTTGTATACTATTACGCATCTCTACAAGCTATTCTATGTCGTTTTCAGCCATTTTTAGGAGGCGTCAAAATTTGACTTTTTCGACATACTATACTATTGCCTTGGTGGCCATTTTTTGACATGTTAGATTCTTTAGGTTTTTGGCCTTTTGTGGCTTTTATTTCCACTTTGTATACTATTACGCATCTCTACAAGCTATTCTATGTCGTTTTCAGCCATTTTTAGGAGGCGTCAAAATTTGACTTTTTCGACATACTATACTATTGCCTTGGTGACCATTTTTTGACATGTTAGATTTTCTTGGTTTTTGGCCTTTTGTGGCTTTTTATTTCCACTTTGTATACTATTACGCATATCTACAAGCTATTTTATGTAGTTTTCAGCCATTTTTAGGAGGGGTCAAAATTTGACTTTTTCGACATACTATACTATTGCCTTGGTGACCATTTTTTGACATGTTAGATTTTTAGGTTTTTGGCCTTTTGTGGCTTTTATTTCCACTTTGTATACTATTACGCATCTCTACAAGCTATTCTATGTAGTTTTCAGCCATTTTAGGAGGCGTCAAAATTTGACTTTTTCGACATACTATACTTTTGCCTTGGTGGCCATTTTTTGACATGTTAGATTCTTTAGGTTTTTGGCCTTTTGTGGCTTTTATTTCCACTTTGTATACTATTACGCATCTCTACAAGCTATTCTATGTCGTTTTCAGCCATTTTTAGGAGGCGTCAAAATTTGACTTTTTCGACATACTATACTATTGCCTTGGTGACCATTTTTTTGACATGTTAGATTTTCTTGGTTTTTGGCCTTTTGTGGCTTTTATTTCCACTTTGTATACTATTACGCATCTCTACAAGCTATTCTATGTCGTTTTCAGCCATTTTTAGGAGGCGTCAAAATTTGACTTTTTCGACATACTATACTATTGCCTTGGTGGCCATTTTTTGACATGTTAGATTCTTTAGGTTTTTGGCCTTTTGTGGCTTTTATTTCCACTTTGTATACTATTACGCATATCTACAAGCTATTCTATGTAGTTTTCAGCCATTTTTAGGAGGGGTCAAAATTTGACTTTTTCGACATACTATACTATTGCTTTGGTGTCCATTTTTTTTGACATGTTTGATTTTCTTAGGTTTTGGCCTTTTGTGGCTTTTATTTCCACTTTGTATACTATTACGCATCTCTACAAGCTATTCTATGTCGTTTTCAGCCATTTTTAGGAGGCGTCAAAATTTGACTTTTTCGACATACTATACTATTGCCTTGGTGGACCATTTTTTGACATGTTAGATTTTTTAGGTTTTTGGCCTTTTGTGGCTTTTATTTCCACTTTGTATACTATTACGCATCTCTACAAGCTATTCTATGTCGCTTTTCAGCCATTTTAGGAGGCGTCAAAATTTGACTTTTTCGACATACTATACTATTGCCTTGCGGACCATTTTTTTGACATGTTAGATTTTTTAGGTTTTTGGCCTTTTGTGGCTTTTATTTCCACTTTGTATACTATTACGCATCTCTACAAGCTATTCTATGTCGTTTTCAGCCATTTTTAGGAGGCGTCAAAATTTGACTTTTTCGACATACTATACTATTGCCTTGGTGCCCATCTTTTGACATGTTAGATTTTCTTGGTTTTTGGCCTTTTGTGGCTTTTATTTCCACTTTGTATACTATTACGCATCTCTACAAGCTATTCTATGTCGTTTTCAGCCATTTTTAGGAGGCGTCAAAATTTGACTTTTTCGACATACTATACTATTGCCTTGGTGGCCATTTTTTTGACATGTTAGATTCTTTAGGTTTTTGGCCTTTTGTGGCTTTTATTTCCACTTTGTATACTATTACGCATCTCTACAAGCTATTCTATGTCGTTTTCAGCCATTTTTAGGAGGCGTCAAAATTTGACTTTTTCGACATACTATACTATTGCCTTGGTGACCATTTTTTGACATGTTAGATTTTTTAGGTTTTTGGCCCTTTGTGGCCTTTATTTCTACTTTGTATACTATTACGCATCTCTACAAGCTATTCTATGTCGTTTTCAGCAATTTTAGGAGGGGTCAAAATTTGACTTTTTCGACATACTATACTATTGCCTTGGTGACCATTTTTTTGACATGTTAGATTTTTTTGGTTTTTGGCCTTTTGTGGCTTTTATTTCCACTTTGTATACTATTACGCATCTCTACAAGCTATTCTATGTCGTTTTCAGCCATTTTTAGGAGGCGTCAAAATTTGACTTTTTCGACATACTATACTATTGCCTTGGTGCCCATTTTTTGACATGTTAGATTCTTTAGGTTTTTGGCCTTTTGTGGCTTTTATTTCCACTTTGTATACTATTACGCATCTCTACAAGCTATTCTATGTCGTTTTCAGCCATTTTTAGGAGGCGTCAAAATTTGACTTTTTCGACATACTATACTATTGCCTTGGTGACCATTTTTTTGACATGTTAGATTCTTTAGGTTTTTGGCCTTTTGTGGCTTTTATTTCCACTTTGTATACTATTACGCATCTCTACAAGCTATTCTATGTCGTTTTCAGCCATTTTTAGGAGGCGTCAAAATTTGACTTTTTCGACATACTATACTATTGCCTTGGTGACCATTTTTTGACATGTTAGATTCTTTAGGTTCTTGGGCTTTTGCGGCTTATCTTTCCACTTTGTATACTATTACGCATCTCTACAAGCTATTCTATGTCGTTTTCAGCCATTTTTAGGAGGCGTCAAAATTTGACTTTTTCGACATACTATACTATTGCCTTGGGGACCATTTTTTGACATGTTAGGTTTTTTAAGTTTTTGGCCCTTTTTGGCTTTTATTTCCACTTTGTATACTATTACGCATCTCTACAAGCTATTCTATGTCGTTTTCAGCCATTTTTAGGAGGCGTCAAAATTTGACTTTTTCGACATACTATACTATTGCCTTGGGGACCATTTTTTTGACATGTTAGATTTTTTAGGTTTTTGGCCTTTTGTGGCTTTTATTTCCACTTTGTATACTATTACGCATCTCTACAAGCTATTCTATGTCGTTTTCAGCCATTTTTAGGAGGCGTCAAAATTTGACTTTTTCGACATACTATACTATTGCCTTGGTGGCCATTTTTTTGACATGTTAGATTCTTTAGGTTTTTGGCCTTTTGTGGCTTTTATTTCCACTTTGTATACTATTACGCATCTCTACAAGCTATTCTATGTCGTTTTCAGCCATTTTTAGGAGCGTCAAAATTTGACTTTTTCGACATACTATACTATTGCCTTGGTGACCATTTTTTGACATGTTAGATTTTTTAGGTTTTTGGCCTTTTGTGGCTTTTATTTCCACTTTGTATACTATTACGCATCTCTACAAGCTATGCTATGTCGTTTTCAGCCATTTTTAGGAGGCGTCAAAATTTGACTTTTTCGACATGCTATACTATTGCCTTGGTGACCATTTTTTTGACATGTTAGATTTTTTAAGTTTTTGGCCTTTTGTGGCTTTTATTTCCACTTTGTATACTATTACGCATCTCTACAAGCTATTCTATGTCGTTTTCAGCCATTTTTAGGCGTCAAAATTTGACTTTTTCGACATACTATACTATTGCCTTGGTGACCATTTTTTTGACATGTTAGATTTTTTAGGTTTTTGGCCTTTTGTGGCTTTTATTTCCACTTTGTATACTATTACGCATCTCTACAAGCTATTCTATGTCGTTTTCAGCCATTTTTAGGAGGGGTCAAAATTTGACTTTTCGACATACTATACTCTTGCCTTGGGGGCCATTTTTTTGACATGTTAGATTTTGTAGGTTTTTGGCCTTTTTAGGCTTTTATTTCCACTTTGTATACTATTACGCATCTCTACAAGCTATTCTATGTCGTTTTCAGCCATTTTTAGGAGGCGTCAAAATTTGACTTTTTCGACATACTATACTATTGCCTTGGTGACCATTTTTTGACATGTTAGATTCTTTAGGTTTTGGCCTTTTGTGGCTTTTATTTCCACTTTGTATACTATTACGCATCTCTACAAGCTATTCTATGTAGTTTTCAGCCATTTTTAGGAGGCGTCAAAATTTGACTTTTCGACATACTATACTATTGCCTTGGTGACCATTTTTTGACATGTTAGATTTTTTAGGTTTTTGGCCTTTTGTGGCTTTTTATTTCCACTTTGTATACTATTACGCATCTCTACAAGCTATTCTATGTCGTTTTCAGCCATTTTTAGGAGGCGTCAAAATTTGACTTTTTCGACATACTATACTATTGCCTTGGTGGCCATTTTTTTGACATGTTAGATTCTTTAGGTTTTGGCCTTTTGTGGCTTTTTATTTCCACTTTGTATACTATTACGCATCTCTACAAGCTATTCTATGTCGTTTTCAGCCATTTTTAGGAGGCGTCAAAATTTGACTTTTTCGACATACTATACTATTGCCTTGGTGGCCATTTTTTTGACATGTTAGATTTTTTAGGTTTTTGGCCCTTTTTGGCTTTTATTTCCACTTTGTATACTATTACGCATCTCTACAAGCTATTCTATGTCGTTTTCAGCCATTTTTAGGAGGCGTCAAAATTTGACTTTTTCGACATACTATACTATTGCCTTGGGGACCATTTTTTGACATGTTAGATTTTTTAGGTTTTTGGCCTTTTGTGGCTTTTATTTCCACTTTGTATACTATTACGCATCTCTACAAGCTATTCTATGTCGTTTTCAGCCATTTTTAGGAGGCGTCAAAATTTGACTTCGACATCCTATCCTATTGCCTTGGTGGCCATTTTTTGACATGTTAGATTCTTTAGGTTTTGGCCTTTTGTGGCTTTTATTTCCACTTTGTATACTATTACGCATCTCTACAAGCTATTCTATGTCGTTTTCAGCCATTTTTAGGAGGCGTCAAAATTTGACTTTTTCGACATACTATACTATTGCCTTGGTGACCATTTTTTTGACATGTTAGATTTTCTTGGTTTTTGGCCTTTTGTGGCTTTTATTTCCACTTTGTATACTATTACGCATCTCTACAAGCTATTCTATGTCGTTTTCAGCCATTTTTAGGAGGGGTCAAAATTTGACTTTTTCGACATACTATACTATTGCCTTGGTGGCCATTTTTTTGACATGTTAGATTCTTTAGGTTTTTGGCCTTTTGTGGCTTTTATTTCCACTTTGTATACTATTACGCATCTCTACAAGCTATTCTATGTCGTTTTCAGCCATTTTTAGGAGGCGTCAA
Source organism: Plectropomus leopardus (assembly GCF_026936395.1). Lineage (NCBI taxonomy): Eukaryota > Metazoa > Chordata > Actinopteri > Perciformes > Serranidae > Plectropomus > Plectropomus leopardus. The sequence continues at coordinate 28,216,694 of NC_142187.1, read as the reverse complement.
AATTTGACTTTTTCGACATACTATACTATTGCCTTGGTGGCCATTTTTTTGACATGTTAGATTCTTTAGGTTTTTGGCCTTTTGTGGCTTTTATTTCCACTTTGTATACTATTACGCATCTCTACAAGCTATTCTATGTCGTTTTCAGCCATTTTTAGGAGGCGTCAAAATTTGACTTTTTCGACATACTATACTATTGCCTTGGTGGCCATTTTTTTTAACGTGTTAGATTTTTTAGTTTTTTGGCCTTTTGTGGCTTTTATTTCCACTTTGTATACTATTACGCATCTCTACAAGCTATTCTATGTCGTTTTCAGCCATTTTTAGGAGGCGTCAAAATTTGACTTTTTCGACATACTATACTATTGCCTTGGTGGCCATTTTTTTTGACATGTTAGATTCTTTAGGTTTTTGGCCTTTTGTGGCTTTTATTTCCACTTTGTATACTATTACGCATCTCTACAAGCTATTCTATGTCGTTTTCAGCCATTTTTAGGAGGCGTCAAAATTTGACTTTTTCGACATACTATACTATTGCCTTGGTGGCCATTTTTTTGACATGTTAGATTCTTTAGGTTTTTGGCCTTTTGTGGCTTTTATTTCCACTTTGTATACTATTACGCATCTCTACAAGCTATTCTATGTCGTTTTCAGCCATTTTAGGACGCGTCAAAATTTTGCTTTTTCGACATACTATACTATTGCCTTGGTGGCCATTTTTTGACATTTTAAATTTTTTAGGTTTTTGGCCATTTTGGGCTTTTATTTCCACCTTGTATACTATTACGCATCTCTACAAGCTATTCTATGTCGTTTTCAGCCATTTTTAGGAGGCGTCAAAATTTGACTTTTTCGACATACTATACTATTGCCTTGGTGACTATTTTTTTTTACATGTTAGATTTTTTAGGTTTTTGGCCTTTTGTGGCTTTTATTTCCACTTTGTATACTATTACGCATCTCTACAAGCTATTCTATGTCGTTTTCAGCCATTTTTAGGAGGCGTCAAAATTTGACTTTTTCGACATACTATACTATTGCCTTGGTGGCCATTTTTTGACATGTTAGATTCTTTAGGTTTTTGGCCTTTTGTGGCTTTTATTTCCACTTTGTATACTATTACGCATCTCTACAAGCTATTCTATGTCGTTTTCAGCCATTTTTAGGAGGCGTCAAAATTTGACTTTTTCGACATACTATACTATTGCCTTGGTGACCATTTTTTTGACATGTTAGATTTTTTAGGTTTTTGGCCTTTTGTGGCTTTTATTTCCACTTTGTATACTATTACGCATCTCTACAAGCTATTCTATGTCGTTTTCAGCCATTTTTAGGAGGCGTCAAAATTTGACTTTTTCGACATACTATACTATTGCCTTGGTGACCATTTTTTTGACATGTTAGATTTTCTTGGTTTTTGGCCTTTTGTGGCTTTTATTTCCACTTTGTATACTATTACGCATCTCTACAAGCTATTCTATGTCGTTTTCAGCCATTTTTAGGAGGCGTCAAAATTTGACTTTTTCGACATACTATACTATTGCCTTGGTGGCCATTTTTTTGACATGTTAGATTCTTTAGGTTTTTGGCCTTTTGTGGCTTTTATTTCCACTTTGTATACTATTACGCATCTCTACAAGCTATTCTATGTCGTTTTCAGCCATTTTTAGGAGGCGTCAAAATTTGACTTTTTCGACATACTATACTATTGCCTTGGTGGCCATTTTTTGACATGTTAGATTTTCTTGGTTTTGCCCTTTTGTGGCTTTTATTTCCACTTTGTATACTATTACGCATCTCTACAAGCTATTCTATGTCGTTTTCAGCCATTTTTAGGAGGCGTCAAAATTTGACTTTTTCGACATACTATACTATTGCCTTGGTGACCATTTTTTTGACATGTTAGATTTTCTTGGTTTTTGGCCTTTTGTGGCTTTTTATTTCCACTTTGTATACTATTACGCATCTCTACAAGCTATTCTATGTCGTTTTCAGCCATTTTTAGGAGGCGTCAAAATTTGACTTTTTCGACATACTATACTATTGCCTTGGTGACCATTTTTTTGACATGTTAGATTTTCTTGGTTTTTGGCCTTTTGTGGCTTTTATTTCCACTTTGTATACTATTACGCATCTCTACAAGCTATTCTATGTCGTTTTCAGCCATTTTTAGGAGGCGTCAAAATTTGACTTTTTCGACATACTATACTATTGCCTTGGTGACTATTTTTTTTTACATGTTAGATTTTTTAGGTTTTTGGCCTTTTGTGGCTTTTATTTCCACTTTGTATACTATTACGCATCTCTACAAGCTATTCTATGTCGTTTTCAGCCATTTTTAGGAGGCGTCAAAATTTGACTTTTTCGACATACTATACTATTGCCTTGGTGGCCATTTTTTTGACATGTTAGATTCTTTAGGTTTTGGCCTTTTGTGGCTTTTATTTCCACTTTGTATACTATTACGCATCTCTACAAGCTATTCTATGTCGTTTTCAGCCATTTTTAGGAGGCGTCAAAATTTGACTTTTTCGACATACTATACTATTGCCTTGGTGACCATTTTTTGACATGTTAGATTTTTTTAGGTTTTTGGCCTTTTGTGACTTTTATTTCCACTTTGTATACTATTACGCATCTCTACAAGCTATTCTATGTCGTTTTCAGCCATTTTTAGGAGGCGTCAAAATTTGACTTTTTCGACATACTATACTATTGCCTTGGTGACCATTTTTTTGACATGTTAGATTTTCTTGGTTTTTGGCCTTTTGTGGCTTTTATTTCCACTTTGTATACTATTACGCATCTCTACAAGCTATTCTATGTCGTTTTCAGCCATTTTTAGGAGGGGTCAAAATTTGACTTTTTCGACATACTATACTATTGCCTTGGTGACCATTTTTTGACATGTTAGATTTTCTTGGTTTTTGGCCTTTTGTGGCTTTTATTTCCACTTTGTATACTATTACGCATCTCTACAAGCTATTCTATGTCGTTTTCAGCCATTTTTAGGAGGCGTCAAAATTTGACTTTTTCGACATACTATACTATTGCCTTGGTGACCATTTTTTGACATGTTAGATTTTCTTGGTTTTTGGCCTTTTGTGGCTTTTATTTCCACTTTGTATACTATTACGCATCTCTACAAGCTATTCTATGTCGTTTTCAGCCATTTTAGGAGGCGTCAAAATTTGACTTTTTCGACATACTATACTATTGCCTTGGTGACCATTTTTTGACATGTTAGATTTTTTAGGTTTTTGGCCTTTTGTGGCTTTTATTTCCACTTTGTATACTATTACGCATCTCTACAAGCTATTCTATGTCGTTTTCAGCCATTTTTAGGAGGCGTCAAAATTTGACTTTTTCGACATACTATACTATTGCCTTGGTGACCATTTTTTGACATGTTAGATTTTCTTGGTTTTGGCCTTTTGTGGCTTTTTATTTCCACTTTGTATACTATTACGCATCTCTACAAGCTATTCTATGTCGTTTTCAGCCATTTTAGGAGGCGTCAAAATTTGACTTTTTCGACATACTATACTATTGCCTTGGTGGCCATTTTTTTGACATGTTAGATTCTTTAGGTTTTTGGCCTTTTGTGGCTTTTATTTCCACTTTGTATACTATTACGCATCTCTACAAGCTATTCTATGTCGTTTTCAGCCATTTTTAGGAGGCGTCAAAATTTGACTTTTTCGACATACTATACTATTGCCTTGGTGGCCATTTTTTTTGACATGTTAGATTTTTTAGGTTTTTGGCCCTTTTTGGCTTTTATTTCCACTTTGTATACTATTACGCATCTCTACAAGCTATTCTATGTCGTTTTCAGCCATTTTTAGGAGGCGTCAAAATTTGACTTTTTCGACATACTATACTATTGCCTTGGTGACCATTTTTTTGACATGTTAGATTTTTTTGGTTTTGGCCTTTTGTGGCTTTTATTTCCACTTTGTATACTATTACGCATCTCTACAAGCTATTCTATGTCGTTTTCAGCCATTTTTAGGAGGCGTCAAAATTTGACTTTTTCGACATACTATACTATTGCCTTGGTGACCATTTTTTGACATGTTAGATTTTCTTGGTTTTTGGCCTTTTGTGGCTTTTAATTCCACTTTGTATACTATTACGCATCTCTACAAGCTATTCTATGTCGTTTTCAGCCATTTTTAGGAGGCGTCAAAATTTGACTTTTTCGACATACTATACTATTGCCTTGGTGACCATTTTTTTGACATGTTAGATTTTCTTGGTTTTTGGCCTTTTGTGGCTTTTATTTCCACTTTGTATACTATTACGCATCTCTACAAGCTATTCTATGTCGTTTTCAGCCATTTTAGGAGGCGTCAAAATTTGACTTTTCGACATACTATACTATTGCCTTGGTGACCATTTTTTGACATGTTAGATTTTCTTGGTTTTGGCCTTTTGTGGCTTTTATTTCCACTTTGTATACTATTACGCATCTCTACAAGCTATTCTATGTCGTTTTCAGCCATTTTAGGAGGGGTCAAAATTTGACTTTTTCGACATACTATACTATTGCCTTGGTGACCATTTTTTGACATGTTAGATTTTCTTGGTTTTTGGCCTTTTGTGGCTTTTATTTCCACTTTGTATACTATTACGCATCTCTACAAGCTATTCTATGTCGTTTTCAGCCATTTTAGGAGGCGTCAAAATTTGACTTTTTCGACATACTATACTATTGCCTTGGTGACCATTTTTTGACATGTTAGATTTTTTCGTTTTTGGCCTTTTGTGGCTTTTATTTCCACTTTGTATACTATTTCGCATCTCTACAAGCTATTCTATGTCGTTTTCAGCCATTTTTAGGAGCGGTCAAAATTTGACTTTTCCGACATACTATACCATTGCCTTGGGGGCCATTTTTTTTGACATGTTAGATTCTTTAGGTTTTTGGCCTTTTGTGGCTTTTATTTCCACTTTGTATACTATTACGCATATCTACAAGCTATTTTATGTAGTTTTCAGCCATTTTTAGGAGGGGTCAAAATTTGACTTTTTCGACATACTATACTATTGCCTTGGTGACCATTTTTTTGACATGTTAGATTTTTTAGGTTTTTGGCCCTTTTTGGCTTTTATTTCCACTTTGTATACTATTACGCATCTCTACAAGCTATTCTATGTCGTTTTCAGCCATTTTTAGGAGGCGTCAAAATTTGACTTTTTCGACATACTATACTATTGCCTTGGTGACCATTTTTTGACATGTTAGATTTTCTTGGTTTTTGGCCTTTTGTGGCTTTTATTTCCACTTTGTATACTATTACGCATCTCTACAAGCTATTCTATGTCGTTTTCAGCCATTTTTAGGAGGCGTCAAAATTTGACTTTTTCGACATACTATACTATTGCCTTGGTGACCATTTTTTGACATGTTAGATTTTCTTGGTTTTTGGCCTTTTGTGGCTTTTATTTCCACTTTGTATACTATTACGCATCTCTACAAGCTATTCTATGTCGTTTTCAGCCATTTTTAGGAGGCGTCAAAATTTGACTTTTTCGACATACTATACTATTGCCTTGGGGACCATTTTTTTGACATGTTACATTTTCTTGGTTTTTGGCCTTTTGTGGCTTTTATTTCCACTTTGTATACTATTACGCATCTCTACAAGCTATTCTATGTCGTTTTCAGCCATTTTTAGGAGGCGTCAAAATTTGACTTTTTCGACATACTATACTATTGCCTTGGTGACCATTTTTTTTGACATGTTACATTTTCTTGGTTTTTGGCCTTTTGTGGCTTTTATTTCCACTTTGTATACTATTACGCATCTCTACAAGCTATTCTATGTCGTTTTCAGCCATTTTTAGGAGGCGTCAAAATTTGACTTTTTCGACATACTATACTATTGCCTTGGTGACCATTTTTTGACATGTTAGATTCTTTAGGTTTTGGCCTTTTGTGGCTTTTATTTCCACTTTGTATACTATTACGCATCTCTACAAGCTATTCTATGTCGTTTTCAGCCATTTTTAGGAGGCGTCAAAATTTGACTTTTTCGACATACTATACTATTGCCTTGGTGACCATTTTTTTGACATGTTAGATTTTCTTGGTTTTTGGCCTTTTGTGTCTTTTTTTTCCATTTTGTATACTATTACGCATCTCTACAAGCTATTTATGTCGTTTTCAGCCATTTTTAGGAGGGGTCAAAATTTGACTTTTTCGACATACTATACTATTGCCTTGGTGGCCATTTTTTGACATGTTAGATTTTTTAGGTTTTTGGCCTTTTGTGGCTTTTATTTCCACTTTGTATACTATTACGCATCTCTACAAGCTATTCTATGTCGTTTTCAGCCATTTTTAGGAGGCGTCAAAATTTGACTTTTTCGACATACTATACTATTGCCTTGGTGACCATTTTTTTGACATGTTAGATTTTCTTGGTTTTTGGCCTTTTGTGGCTTTTATTTCCACTTTGTATACTATTACGCATCTCTACAAGCTATTCTATGTCGTTTTCAGCCATTTTTAGGAGGCGTCAAAATTTGACTTTTTCGACATACTATACTATTGCCTTGTTGACCATTTTTTGACATGTTAGATTCTTTAGGTTTTTGGCCTTTTGTGGCTTTTATTTCCACTTTGTATACTATTACGCATCTCTACAAGCTATTCTATGTCGTTTTCAGCCATTTTTAGGAGGCGTCAAAATTTGACTTTTTCGACATACTATACTATTGCCTTGGGGACCATTTTTTTACATGTTAGATTTTCTTGGTTTTTGGCCTTTTGTGGCTTTTATTTCCACTTTGTATACTATTACGCATCTCTACAAGCTATTCTATGTCGTTTTCAGCCATTTTAGGAGGCGTCAAAATTTGACTTTTTCGACATACTATACTATTGCCTTGGTGACCATTTTTTTGACATGTTAGATTTTTTAGGTTTTTGGCCTTTTGTGGCTTTTATTTCCACTTTGTATACTATTACGCATCTCTACAAGCTATTCTATGTCGTTTTCAGCCATTTTTAGGAGGCGTCAAAATTTGACTTTTTCGACATACTATACTATTGCCTTGGTGACCATTTTTTGACATGTTAGATTTTTTAGGTTTTTGGCCTTTTGTGGCTTTTATTTCCACTTTGTATACTATTACGCATCTCTACAAGCTATTCTATGTCGTTTTCAGCCATTTTTAGGAGGCGTCAAAATTTGACTTTTTCGACATACTATACTATTGCCTTGGTGACCATTTTTTTTGACATGTTAGATTTTCTTGGTTTTTGGCCTTTTGTGGCTTTTATTTCCACTTTGTATACTATTACGCATCTCTACAAGCTATTCTATGTCGTTTTCAGCCATTTTTAGGAGGCGTCAAAATTTGACTTTTTCGACATACTATACTATTGCCTTGGTGACCATTTTTTTGACATGTTAGATTTTCTTGGTTTTTGGCCTTTTGTGGCTTTTATTTCCACTTTGTATACTATTACGCATCTCTACAAGCTATTCTATGTCGTTTTCAGCCATTTTTAGGAGGCGTCAAAATTTGACTTTTTCGACATACTATACTATTGCCTTGGTGACCATTTTTTTGACATGTTAGATTTTCTTGGTTTTTGGCCTTTTGTGGCTTTTATTTCCACTTTGTATACTATTACGCATCTCTACAAGCTATTCTATGTCGTTTTCAGCCATTTTTAGGAGGGGTCAAAATTTGACTTTTTCGACATACTATACTATTGCCTTGGTGACCATTTTTTTGACATGTTAGATTTTCTTGGTTTTTGGCCTTTTGTGGCTTTTATTTCCACTTTGTATACTATTACGCATCTCTACAAGCTATTCTATGTCGTTTTCAGCCATTTTTAGGAGGCGTCAAAATTTGACTTTTTCGACATACTATACTATTGCCTTGGTGACCATTTTTTTGACATGTTAGATTTTTTAGGTTTTTGGCCTTTTGTGGCTTTTATTTCCACTTTGTATACTATTACGCATCTCTACAAGCTATTCTATGTCGTTTTCAGCCATTTTTAGGAGGGGTCAAAATTTGACTTTTTCGACATACTATACTATTGCCTTGGTGACCATTTTTTTGACATGTTAGATTCTTTAGGTTTTTGGCCTTTTGTGGCTTTTATTTCCACTTTGTATACTATTACGCATCTCTACAAGCTATTCTATGTCGTTTTCAGCCATTTTTAGGAGGCGTCAAAATTTGACTTTTTCGACATACTATACTATTGCCTTGGGGACCATTTTTTTGACATGTTAGATTTTTTAGGTTTTTGGCCCTTTTTGGCTTTTATTTCCACTTTGTATACTATTACGCATCTCTACAAGCTATTCTATGTCGTTTTCAGCCATTTTTAGGAGGGGTCAAAATTTGACTTTTTCGACATACTATACTATTGCCTTGGTGACCATTTTTTTGACATGTTAGATTTTCTTGGTTTTTGGCCTTTTGTGGCTTTTATTTCCACTTTGTATACTATTACGCATCTCTACAAGCTATTCTATGTCGTTTTCAGCCATTTTTAGGAGGCGTCAAAATTTGACTTTTTCGACATACTATACTATTGCCTTGGTGACCATTTTTTTGACATGTTAGATTTTCTTGGTTTTTGGCCTTTTGTGGCTTTTATTTCCACTTTGTATACTATTACGCATCTCTACAAGCTATTCTATGTCGTTTTCAGCCATTTTTAGGAGGCGTCAAAATTTGACTTTTTCGACATACTATACTATTGCCTTGGTGTCCATTTTTTGACATGTTAGATTTTCTTGGTTTTTGGCCTTTTGTGGCTTTTATTTCCACTTTGTATACTATTACGCATCTCTACAAGCTATTCTATGTCGTTTTCAGCCATTTTTAGGAGGCGTCAAAATTTGACTTTTTCGACATACTATACTATTGCCTTGGTGGCCATTTTTTGACATGTTAGATTCTTTAGGTTTTTGGCCTTTTGTGGCTTTTATTTCCACTTTGTATACTATTACGCATCTCTACAAGCTATTCTATGTAGTTTTCAGCCATTTTTAGGAGGCGTCAAAATTTGACTTTTTCGACATACTATACTATTGCCTTGGTGGCCATTTTTTTGACATGTTAGATTCTTTAGGTTTTTGGCCTTTTGTGGCTTTTATTTCCACTTTGTATACTATTACGCATATCTACAAGCTATTTTATGTAGTTTTCAGCCATTTTTAGGAGGGGTCAAAATTTGACTTTTTCGACATACTATACTATTGCCTTGGTGGCCATTTTTTTGACATGTTAGATTTTTTAGGTTTTTGGCCTTTTGTGGCTTTTATTTCCACTTTGTATACTATTACGCATCTCTACAAGCTATTCTATGTCGTTTTCAGCCATTTTTAGGAGGGGTCAAAATTTGACTTTTTCGACATACTATACTATTGCCTTGGTGACCATTTTTTTGACATGTTAGATTTTCTTGGTTTTTGGCCTTTTGTGGCTTTTATTTCCACTTTGTATACTATTACGCATCTCTACAAGCTATTCTATGTCGTTTTCAGCCATTTTTAGGAGGCGTCAAAATTTGACTTTTTCGACATACTATACTATTGCCTTGGTGACCATTTTTTTGACATGTTAGATTTTCTTGGTTTTTGGCCTTTTGTGGCTTTTATTTCCACTTTGTATACTATTACGCATCTCTACAAGCTATTCTATGTCGTTTTCAGCCATTTTTAGGAGGCGTCAAAATTTGACTTTTTCGACATACTATACTATTGCCTTGGTGACCATTTTTTTGACATGTTAGATTTTCTTGGTTTTTGGCCTTTTGTGGCTTTTATTTCCACTTTGTATACTATTACGCATCTCTACAAGCTATTCTATGTCGTTTTCAGCCATTTTTAGGAGGCGTCAAAATTTGACTTTTTCGACATACTATACTATTGCCTTGGTGACCATTTTTTTGACATGTTAGATTTTCTTGGTTTTTGGCCTTTTGTGGCTTTTATTTCCACTTTGTATACTATTACGCATCTCTACAAGCTATTCTATGTCGTTTTCAGCCATTTTTAGGAGGGGTCAAAATTTGACTTTTTCGACATACTATACTATTGCCTTGGTGACCATTTTTTTGACATGTTAGATTTTCTTGGTTTTTGGCCTTTGTGGCTTTTATTTCCACTTTGTATACTATTACGCATCTCTACAAGCTATTCTATGTCGTTTTCAGCCATTTTTAGGAGGCGTCAAAATTTGACTTTTTCGACATACTATACTATTGCCTTGCGGACCATTTTTTTGACATGTTAGATTTTTTAGGTTTTTGGCCTTTTGTGGCTTTTATTTCCACTTTGTATACTATTACGCATCTCTACAAGCTATTCTATGTCGTTTTCAGCCATTTTTAGGAGGCGTCAAAATTTGACTTTTTCGACATACTATACTATTGCCTTGGTGACTATTTTTTTTTACATGTTAGATTTTTTAGGTTTTTGGCCTTTTGTGGCTTTTATTTCCACTTTGTATACTATTACGCATCTCTACAAGCTATTCTATGTCGTTTTCAGCCATTTTTAGGAGGCGTCAAAATTTGACTTTTTCGACATACTATACTATTGCCTTGGGGGCCATTTTTTTGACATGTTAGATTTTTTAGGTTTTTGGCCTTTTGTGGCTTTTATTTCCACTTTGTATACTATTACGCATCTCTACAAGCTATTCTATGTCGTTTTCAGCCATTTTTAGGAGGCGTCAAAATTTGACTTTTCGACATACTATACTATTGCCTTGGTGACCATTTTTTGACATGTTAGATTTTCTTGGTTTTTGGCCTTTTGTGGCTTTTTATTTCCACTTTGTATACTATTACGCATCTCTACAAGCTATTCTATGTCGTTTTCAGCCATTTTAGGAGGCGTCAAAATTTGACTTTTTCGACATACTATACTATTGCCTTGGTGACCATTTTTTGTCATGTTAGATTTTCTTGGTTTTTGGCCTTTTGTGGCTTTTATTTCCACTTTGTATACTATTACGCATCTCTACAAGCTATTCTATGTCGTTTTCAGCCATTTTTAGGAGGCGTCAAAATTTGACTTTTTCGACATACTATACTATTGCCTTGGTGACTATTTTTTTTTACATGTTAGATTTTTTAGGTTTTTGGCCTTTTGTGGCTTTTATTTCCACTTTGTATACTATTACGCATCTCTACAAGCTATTCTATGTAGTTTTCAGCCATTTTAGGAGGCGTCAAAATTTGACTTTTTCGACATACTATACTATTGCCTTGGTGACCATTTTTTGACATGTTAGATTCTTTAGGTTTTTGGCCTTTTGTGGCTTTTATTTCCACTTTGTATACTATTACGCATCTCTACAAGCTATTCTATGTCGTTTTCAGCCATTTTAGGAGGCGTCAAAATTTGACTTTTTCGACATACTATACTATTGCCTTGGTGACCATTTTTTGACATGTTAGATTTTTTAGGTTTTTGGCCTTTTGTGGCTTTTTATTTCCACTTTGTATACTATTACGCATCTCTACAAGCTATTCTATGTCGTTTTCAGCCATTTTTAGGAGGCGTCAAAATTTGACTTTTTCGACATATTATACTATTGCCTTGGTGACCATTTTTTTGACATGTTAGATTTTCTTGGTTTTTGGCCTTTTGTGGCTTTTATTTCCACTTTGTATACTATTACGCATCTCTACAAGCTATTCTATGTCGTTTTCAGCCATTTTTAGGAGGCGTCAAAATTTGACTTTTTCGACATACTATACTATTGCCTTGGTGACCATTTTTTTGACATGTTAGATTTTCTTGGTTTTTGGCCTTTTGTGGCTTTTATTTCCACTTTGTATACTATTACGCATCTCTACAAGCTATTCTATGTCGTTTTCAGCCATTTTTAGGAGGCGTCAAAATTTGACTTTTTCGACATACTATACTATTGCCTTGGTGGCCATTTTTTGACCAGTTTGATTCTTTAGGTTTTTGGCCTTTTTTGGCTTTTATTTCCCCTTTGTATTCTATTAAGCATCTCTACAAGATATTCTATGTAGTTTTCAGCCATTTTAGGAGGCGTCAAAATTTGACTTTTTCGACATACTATACTATTGCCTTGGTGACCATTTTTTTGACATGTTAGATTTTTTAGGTTTTTGGCCTTTTGTGGCTTTTATTTCCACTTTGTATACTATTACGCATCTCTACAAGCTATTCTATGTCGTTTTCAGCCATTTTAGGAGGGTCAAAATTTGACTTTTTCGACATACTATACTATTGCCTTGGTGACCATTTTTTTGACATGTTAGATTTTCTTGGTTTTTGGCCTTTTGTGGCTTTTATTTCCACTTTGTATACTATTACGCATCTCTACAAGCTATTCTATGTCGTTTTCAGCCATTTTTAGGAGGCGTCAAAATTTGACTTTTTCGACATACTATACTATTGCCTTGGTGGCCATTTTTTTGACATGTTAGATTCTTTAGGTTTTTGGCCTTTTGTGGCTTTTATTTCCACTTTGTATACTATTACGCATCTCTACAAGCTATTCTATGTCGTTTTCAGCCATTTTTAGGAGGCGTCAAAATTTGACTTTTTCGACATACTATACTATTGCCTTGGTGACCATTTTTTTGACATGTTAGATTTTTTAGGTTTTTGGCCTTTTGTGGCTTTTATTTCCACTTTGTATACTATTACGCATCTCTACAAGCTATTCTATGTCGTTTTCAGCCATTTTTAGGAGGCGTCAAAATTTGACTTTTTCGACATACTATACTATTGCCTTGGTGACCATTTTTTTGACATGTTAGATTTTCTTGGTTTTTGGCCTTTTGTGGCTTTTATTTCCACTTTGTATACTATTACGCATCTCTACAAGCTATTCTATGTCGTTTTCAGCCATTTTTAGGAGGCGTCAAAATTTGACTTTTTCGACATACTATACTATTGCCTTGGGGACCATTTTTTGACATGTTAGATTCTTTAGGTTTTTGGCCTTTTGTGGCTTTTATTTCCACTTTGTATACTATTACGCATCTCTACAAGCTATTCTATGTCGTTTTCAGCCATTTTTAGGAGGCGTCAAAATTTGACTTTTTCGACATACTATACTATTGCCTTGGTGGCCATTTTTTTGACATGTTAGATTCTTTAGGTTTTTGGCCTTTTGTGGCTTTTATTTCCACTTTGTATACTATTACGCATCTCTACAAGCTATTCTATGTCGTTTTCAGCCATTTTTAGGAGGCGTCAAAATTTGACTTTTTCGACATACTATACTATTGCCTTGGTGGCCATTTTTTTGACATGTTAGATTCTTTAGGTTTTTGGCCTTTTGTGGCTTTTTATTTCCACTTTGTATACTATTACGCATCTCTACAAGCTATTCTATGTCGTTTTCAGCCATTTTTAGGAGGCGTCAAAATTTGACTTTTTCGACATACTATACTATTGCCTTGGTGACCATTTTTTTGACATGTTAGATTTTCTTGGTTTTTGGCCTTTTGTGGCTTTTATTTCCACTTTGTATACTATTACGCATCTCTACAAGCTATTCTATGTCGTTTTCAGCCATTTTTAGGAGGCGTCAAAATTTGACTTTTCGACATACTATACTATTGCCTTGGTGGCCATTTTTTGACATGTTAGATTTTTTAGGTTTTTGGCCTTTGTGGCTTTTATTTCCACTTTGTATACTATTACGCATCTCTACAAGCTATTCTATGTCGTTTTCAGCCATTTTAGGAGGCGTCAAAATTTGACTTTTTCGACATACTATACTATTGCCTTGGTGACCATTTTTTGACATGTTAGATTTTTTAGGTTTTTGGCCTTTTGTGGCTTTTATTTCCACTTTGTATACTATTACGCATCTCTACAAACTATTTTATGTCGTTTTCAGCCATTTTAGGAGGGTCAAAATTTGACTTTTTCGACATACTATACTATTGCCTTGGTGACCATTTTTTTGACATGTTAGATTTTCTTGGTTTTTGGCCTTTTGTGGCTTTTATTTCCACTTTGTATACTATTACGCATCTCTACAAGCTATTCTATGTCGTTTTCAGCCATTTTTAGGAGGCGTCAAAATTTGACTTTTTCGACATACTATACTATTGCCTTGGTGGCCATTTTTTGACATGTTAGATTCTTTAGGTTTTTGGCCTTTTGTGGCTTTTATTTCCACTTTGTATTCTATTACGCATCTCTACAAGCTATTCTATGTCGTTTTCAGCCATTTTTAGGAGGCGTCAAAATTTGACTTTTTCGACATACTATACTATTGCCTTGGTGGCCATTTTTTGACATGTTAGATTCTTTAGGTTTTTGGTCTTTTGTGGCTTTTATTTCCACTTTGTATACTATTACGCATCTCTACAAGCTATTTTATGTCGTTTTCAGCCATTTTTAGGAGGTGTCAAAATTTGACTTTTTCGACATACTATACTATTGCCTTGGTGACCAGTTTTTTGACATGTTAGATTTTCTAGGTTTTTGGCCTTTTGTGGCTTTTATTTCCACTTTGTATACTATTACGCATCTCTACAAGCTATTCTATGTAGTTTTCAGCCATTTTTAGGAGGGGTCAAAATTTGACTTTTTCGACATACTATACTATTGCCTTGGGTGCCATTTTTTTGACATGTTAGATTCTTTAGGTTTTTGGCCTTTTGTGGCTTTTATTTCCACTTTGTATACTATTACGCATCTCTACAAGCTATTCTATGTAGTTTTCAGCCATTTTTAGGAGGGGTCAAAATTTGACTTTTTCGACATACTATACTATTGCCTTGGTTGCCATTTTTTGACATGTTAGATTTTTTAGGTTTTTGGCCTTTTGTGGCTTTTTATTTCCACTTTGTATACTATTACGCATCTCTACAAGCTATTCTATGTCGTTTTCAGCCATTTTTAGGAGGCGTCAAAATTTGACTTTTTCGACATACTATACTATTGCCTTGGTGACCATTTTTTGACATGTTAGATTTTCTTGGTTTTTGGCCTTTTGTGGCTTTTATTTCCACTTTGTATACTATTACGCATCTCTACAAGCTATTCTATGTCGTTTTCAGCCATTTTTAGAAGGGGTCAAAATTTGACTTTTTCGACATACTATACTATTGCCTTGGTGACCAGTTTTTTGACATGTTAGATTTTCTTGGTTTTTGGCCTTTTGTGGCTTTTATTTCCACTTTGTATACTATTACGCATCTCTACAAGCTATTCTATGTCGTTTTCAGCCATTTTTAGGAGGGGTCAAAATTTGACTTTTTCGACATACTATACTATTGCCTTGGTGACCATTTTTTTGACATGTTAGATTTTCTTGGTTTTTGGCCTTTTGTGGCTTTTATTTCCACTTTGTATACTATTACGCATCTCTACAAGCTATTCTATGTCGTTTTCAGCCATTTTTAGGAGGCGTCAAAATTTGACTTTTTCGACATACTATACTATTGCCTTGGTGACCATTTTTTTGACATGTTAGATTTTCTTGGTTTTTGGCCTTTTGTGGCTTTTATTTCCACTTTGTATACTATTACGCATCTCTACAAGCTATTCTATGTCGTTTTCAGCCATTTTTAGGAGGCGTCAAAATTTGACTTTTTCGACATACTATACTATTGCCTTGGGGACCATTTTTTGACATGGTAGATTTTCTTGGTTTTTGGCCTTTTGTGGCTTTTTATTTCCACTTTGTATACTATTACGCATCTCTACAAGCTATTCTATGTCGTTTTCAGCCATTTTTAGGAGGCGTCAAAATTTGACTTTTTTCGACATACTATACTATTGCCTTGGTGACCATTTTTTTGACATGTTAGATTTTTTAGGTTTTTGGCCTTTTGTGGCTTTTATTTCCACTTTGTATACTATTACGCATCTCTACAAGCTATTCTATGTCGTTTTCAGCCATTTTTAGGAGGCGTCAAAATTTGACTTTTTCGACATACTATACTATTGCCTTGGTGACCATTTTTTTGACATGTTAGATTTTCTTGGTTTTTGGCCTTTTGTGGCTTTTATTTCCACTTTGTATACTATTACGCATCTCTACAAGCTATTCTATGTCGTTTTCAGCCATTTTTAGGAGGCGTCAAAATTTGACTTTTTCGACATACTATACTATTGCCTTGGTGGCCATTTTTTTGACATGTTAGATTCTTTAGGTTTTTGGCCTTTTGTGGCTTTTATTTCCACTTTGTATACTATTACGCATCTCTACAAGCTATTCTATGTCGTTTTCAGCCATTTTTAGGAGGCGTCAAAATTTGACTTTTTCGACATACTATACTATTGCCTTGGTGACCATTTTTTTGACATGTTAGATTTTCTTGGTTTTTGGCCTTTTGTGGCTTTTATTTCCACTTTGTATACTATTACGCATCTCTACAAGCTATTCTATGTCGTTTTCAGCCATTTTTAGGAGGCGTCAAAATTTGACTTTTTCGACATACTATACTATTGCCTTGGTGACCATTTTTTTGACATGTTAGATTTTCTTGGTTTTTGGCCTTTTGTGGCTTTTATTTCCACTTTGTATACTATTACGCATCTCTACAAGCTATTCTATGTCGTTTTCAGCCATTTTTAGGAGGCGTCAAAATTTGACTTTTTCGACATACTATACTATTGCCTTGGGGGCCATTTTTTTGACATGTTAGATTTTCGTGGTTTTTGACCTTTTGTGGCTTTTATTTCCACTTTGTATACTATTACGCATATCTACAAGCTATTCTATGTAGTTTTCAGCCATTTTTAGGAGGGGTCAAAATTTGACTTTTTCGACATACTATACTATTGCCTTGGTGGCCATTTTTTTGACATGTTAGATTCTTTAGGTTTTTGGCCTTTTGTGGCTTTTATTTCCACTTTGTATACTATTACGCATATCTACAAGCTATTTTATGTAGTTTTCAGCCATTTTTAGGAGGGGTCAAAATTTGACTTTTTCGACATACTATACTATTGCCTTGGGGGCCATTTTTTTGACATGTTAGTTTTTTTAGGTTTTTGGCCTTTTGTGGCTTTTATTTCCACTTTGTATACTATTACGCATCTCTACAAGCTATTCTATGTCGTTTTCAGCCATTTTTAGGAGGGGTCAAAATTTGACTTTTTCGACATACTATACTATTGCCTTGGTGACCATTTTTTTGACATGTTAGATTTTCTTGGTTTTTGGCCTTTTGTGGCTTTTATTTCCACTTTGTATACTATTACGCATCTCTACAAGCTATTCTATGTCGTTTTCAGCCATTTTTAGGAGGCGTCAAAATTTGACTTTTTCGACATACTATACTATTGCCTTGGTGACCATTTTTTTGACATGTTAGATTTTCTTGGTTTTTGGCCTTTTGTGGCTTTTATTTCCACTTTGTATACTATTACGCATCTCTACAAGCTATTCTATGTCGTTTTCAGCCATTTTTAGGAGGCGTCAAAATTTGACTTTTTCGACATACTATACTATTGCCTTGGTGGCCATTTTTTTGACATGTTAGATTCTTTAGGTTTTTGGCCTTTTGTGGCTTTTATTTCCACTTTGTATACTATTACGCATCTCTACAAGCTATTCTATGTCGTTTTCAGCCATTTTTAGGAGGCGTCAAAATTTGACTTTTTCGACATACTATACTATTGCCTTGCGGACCATTTTTTTGACATGTTAGATTTTTTAGGTTTTTTGGCCTTTTGTGGCTTTTATTTCCACTTTGTATACTATTACGCATCTCTACAAGCTATTCTATGTCGTTTTCAGCCATTTTTAGGAGGCGTCAAAATTTGACTTTTTCGACATACTATACTATTGCCTTGGTGACCATTTTTGACATGTTAGATTTTCTAGGTTTTTGGCCTTTTGTGGCTTTTATTTCCACTTTGTATACTATTACGCATCTCTACAAGCTATTCTATGTCGTTTTCAGCCATTTTTAGGAGGCGTCAAAATTTGACTTTTTCGACATACTATACTATTGCCTTGGTGGCCATTTTTTGACATGATAGATTCTTTAGGTTTTTGGCCTTTTGTGGCTTTTATTTCCACTTTGTATACTATTACGCATCTCTACAAGCTATTCTATGTCGTTTTCAGCCATTTTTAGGAGGCGTCAAAATTTGACTTTTTCGACATACTATACTATTGCCTTGGTGGCCATTTTTTGACATGTTAGATTTTTTAGGTTTTTGGCCTTTTGTGGCTTTTATTTCCACTTTGTATACTATTACGCATCTCTACAAGCTATTCTATGTCGTTTTCAGCCATTTTTAGGAGGCGTCAAAATTTGACTTTTTCGACATACTATACTATTGCCTTGCAGACCATTTTTTTGACATGTTAGATTTTTTAGGTTTTTTGGCCTTTTGTGGCTTTTATTTCCACTTTGTATACTATTACGCATCTCTACAAGCTATTCTATGTCGTTTTCAGCCATTTTTAGGAGGCGTCAAAATTTGACTTTTTCGACATACTATACTATTGCCTTGGTGACTATTTTTTTTTACATGTTAGATTTTTTAGGTTTTTGGCCTTTTGTGGCTTTTTTTTCCACTTTGTATACTATTACGCATCTCTACAAGCTATTCTATGTCGTTTTCAGCCATTTTTAGGAGGCGTCAAAATTTGACTTTTTCGACATACTATACTATTGCCTTGGTGGCCATTTTTTGACATGTTAGATTTTTTAGGTTTTTTGGCCTTTTGTGGCTTTTATTTCCACTTTGTATACTATTACGCATCTCTACAAGCTATTCTATGTCGTTTTCAGCCATTTTTAGGAGGCGTCAAAATTTGACTTTTCGACATACTATACTATTGCCTTGGTGACCATTTTTTGACCTGTTAGATTCTTTAGGTTTTTGGCCTTTTGTGGCTTTTATTTCCACTTTGTATACTATTACGCATCTCTACAAGCTATTCTATGTCGTTTTCAGCCATTTTTAGGAGGCGTCAAAATTTGACTTTTTCGACATACTATACTATTGCCTTGGTGACCATTTTTTGACATGTTAGATTTTTAGTTTTTTGGCCTTTTGTGGCTTTTATTTCCACTTTGTATACTATTACGCATCTCTACAAGCTATTCTATGTCGTTTTCAGCCATTTTTAGGAGGGTCAAAATTTGACTTTTTCGACATACTATACTAGTGCCTTGGTGGCCATTTTTTTTGACATGATAGATTCTTTAGGTTTTTGGCCTTTTGTGGCTTTTATTTCCACTTTGTATACTATTACGCATCTCTACAAGCTATTCTATGTCGTTTTCAGCCATTTTTAGGAGGCGTCAAAATTTGACTTTTTCGACATACTATACTATTGCCTTGGTGACCATTTTTTTGACATGTTAGATTTTCTTGGTTTTTGGCCTTTTGTGGCTTTTATTTCCACTTTGTATACTATTACGCATCTCTACAAGCTATTCTATGTCGTTTTCAGCCATTTTAGGAGGCGTCAAAATTTGACTTTTTCGACATACTATACTATTGCCTTGGTGACCATTTTTTGACATGTTAGTTTTTTTAGGTTTTTGGCCTTTTGTGGATTTTATTTCCTCTTTGTATACTATTACGCATCTCTACAAGCTATTCTATGTCGTTTTCAGCCATTTTTAGAGGCGTCAAAATTTGACTTTTTCGACATACTATACTATTGCCTTGGTGGCCATTTTTTGACATGTTAGATTCTTTAGGTTTTGGCCTTTTGTGGCTTTTTATTTCCACTTTGTATACTATTACGCATCTCTACAAGCTATTCTATGTCGTTTTCAGCCATTTTTAGGAGGCGTCAAAATTTGACTTTTCGACATACTATCCTATTGCTTTGTTGGCCATTTTTTGACATGTTAGATTCTTTAGGTTTTTGGCCTTTTGTGGCTTTTATTTCCACTTTGTATACTATTACGCATCTCTACAAGCTATTCTATGTCGTTTTCAGCCATTTTTAGGAGGCGTCAAAATTTGACTTTTTCGACATACTATACTATTGCCTTGGTGACTATTTTTTTTTACATGTTAGATTTTTTAGGTTTTTGGCCTTTTGTGGCTTTTATTTCCACTTTGTATACTATTACGCATCTCTACAAGCTATTCTATGTCGTTTTCAGCCATTTTTAGGAGGGGTCAAAATTTGACTTTTTCGACATACTATACTATTGCCTTGGTGGCCATTTTTTTGACATGTTAGATTCTTTAGGTTTTTGGCCTTTTGTGGCTTTTATTTCCACTTTGTATACTATTACGCATCTCTACAAGCTATTCTATGTCGTTTTCAGCCATTTTTAGGAGGCGTCAAAATTTGACTTTTTCGACATACTATACTATTGCCTTGGGTGCCATTTTTTTGACATGTTAGTTTTTTTTAGGTTTTTGGCCTTTTGTGACTTTTATTTCCACTTTGTATACTATTACGCATCTCTACAAGCTATTCTATGTCGTTTTCAGCCATTTTTAGGAGGCGTCAAAATTTGACTTTTCGACATACTATACTATTGCCTTGGTGACCATTTTTTGACATGTTAGATTTTCTTGGTTTTGGCCTTTTGTGGCTTTTATTTCCACTTTGTATACTATTACGCATCTCTACAAGCTATTCTATGTCGTTTTCAGCCATTTTTAGGAGGCGTCAAAATTTGACTTTTTCGACATACTATACTATTGCCTTGGTGACCATTTTTTTGACATGTTAGATTTTCTTGGTTTTTGGCCTTTTGTGGCTTTTATTTCCACTTTGTATACTATTACGCATCTCTACAAGCTATTCTATGTCGTTTTCAGCCATTTTTAGGAGGCGTCAAAATTTGACTTTTTCGACATACTATACTATTGCCTTGGGGACCATTTTTTTGACATGTTAGATTTTTTAGGTTTTTGGCCCTTTTTGGCTTTTATTTCCACTTTGTATACTATTACGCATCTCTACAAGCTATTCTATGTCGTTTTCAGCCATTTTTAGGAGGCGTCAAAATTTGACTTTTTCGACATACTATACTATTGCCTTGGGGGCCATTTTTTTTACATGTTAGTTTTTTTTAGGTTTTTGGCCTTTTGTGACTTTTATTTCCACTTTGTATACTATTACGCATCTCTACAAGCTATTCTATGTCGCTTTCAGCCATTTATAGGAGACGTCAAAATTTGACTTTTTCGACATACTATACTATTGCCTTGGTGGCCATTTTTTGACATGTTAGATTTTTTAGGTTTTTGGCCCTTTTTGGCTTTTATTTCCACTTTGTATACTATTACGCATCTCTACAAGCTATTCTATGTCGTTTTCAGCCATTTTTAGGAGGCGTCAAAATTTGACTTTTTCGACATACTATACTATTGCCTTGGTGGCCATTTTTTTGACATGATAGATTCTTTAGGTTTTTGGCCTTTTGTGGCTTTTATTTCCACTTTGTATACTATTACGCATCTCTACAAGCTATTCTATGTCGTTTTCAGCCATTTTTAGGAGGCGTCAAAATTTGACTTTTTCGACATACTATACTATTGCCTTGCGGACCATTTTTTTGACATGTTAGATTTTTTAGGTTTTTGGCCTTTTGTGGCTTTTATTTCCACTTTGTATACTATTACGCATCTCTACAAGCTATTCTATGTCGTTTTCAGCCATTTTTAGGAGGCGTCAAAATTTGACTTTTTCGACATACTATACTATTGCCTTGGTGACTATTTTTTTTTACATGTTAGATTTTTTAGGTTTTTGGCCTTTTGTGGCTTTTATTTCCACTTTGTATACTATTACGCATCTCTACAAGCTATTCTATGTCGTTTTCAGCCATTTTTAGGAGGGGTCAAAATTTGACTTTTTCGACATACTATACTATTGCCTTGGGGGCCATTTTTTTGACATGTTAGATTTTTTTTTAGGTTTTTGGCCTTTTTTGGCTTTTATTTTCACATTGTATACTATTACGCATCTCTACAAGCTATTCTATGTCGTTTTCATTCATTTTTATGAGGCGTCAAAATTTGACTTTTTCGACATACTATACTATTGCCTTGCGGACCATTTTTTTGACATGTTAGATTCTTTAGGTTTTTGGCCTTTTGTGGCTTTTATTTCCACTTTGTATACTATTACGCATCTCTACAAGCTATGCTATGTCGTTTTCAGCCATTTTTAGGAGGGGTCAAAATTTGACTTTTTTTGACATACTATACTATTTCCTTGGGGGCCATTTTTTTGACATGTTAGATTCTTTAGGTTTTGGGCCTTTTTTGGTTTTTATTCCCACTTTGTATACTATTACGCTTCTCAACAAGCTATTCTATGTCATTTTCACCTATTTCTTGGAGGGTTCAAAATTTTACTTGTTTCGACAGACAATGCTATTGCTTTTACTATTATATTCGCCATTAGTCTTTTTGATTTAAATAACTCAACTGAGATTATCAATTAATGACGTGTCAATTATGTGTGGACCTGGACATGCTGCAGGTGTACGTGGCAGCTGGAGAGGTTTACAGTCTGGAGGTGGAGCTGACTGACCTGGAGGAGTGTGCCAGGGGCATCTGCAGTGACACGTCCGACATGGAGCTTTCCTTCCTGGAGGAGCAGGTGGCATCAGCAGCTGCCGCAGTCCAACAGTCTGAGCTTCAGGTGGGTTGAATCCACTTTTTAGCTGAAAAAGACACATTAAGAGAGAGCTCTGCTGCTTTTCAGTAAACCTGGATAATAAACCCAGTGTGGGAGCTGTGATGTTGTGGTGAGGGTCATAAAAACACAGATGAAAACACTGGGCCTCATACAAGAAACTATACACAAACATATTTGCTGTTACTTTTGCTGGCAGCCAGGATTTGTTCTTATTTTGTTAGTACCCATTGATTTTTGGGATTCAGCAACGTTGTCTCGTTTTTGCTTTTCTTTTAGGTAAGAGAAAATTGTTATGAGCGGTCCAGAGTAATTATACCAAGACAAAAGAAAAGCGTCTCATTCTCATAGACCACAAATTGTTGTCCAACACAAGGAAAAATAAGTTTTACATTTTATGAACATTTTAAAAGATTTTACTAATATAATTTTATCTATTAAGATGAAAGTTTGGAGTATTTATACTGACCTGATCATTAAAATTCAGGGCTAAAGAAATACTAGTATACTTGGTTCGTGTACTGTAATTTCAGTTACTGTGCGTCCCTACTAAAATCCTAATCAAACGTGTACTGTGTTCCTTGTTTCTGCTCCAGATTTGTGACATCTCAGCCAGAATTGCTGCTTTGAAAAGTGCAGGCCTCAATGTGGACACGCCACAGTCACGCTTCACGAGGACCAGGACCATTCCCATTATGGTACCTGTACACATAAATAAACATCATTGTCATAAGAGTGTAAAAACCACATTATGTCAGACACCTTGTGCAAGAATTAAAAAAACAAAACCAACCTCATGTTTCACGTCTTGCAGCCGGTCACTGTGGACTCATCCAGACAGCTGAGGAGAAGACTGCCTGCACCACCAGTGAAAGGTAACCAACACAGTGCCCCATTTCCATACAAGCGACCGTATACGGTGCATTATACTAATTGTCTGAGTATACTGTCTTTACAGGTAGTACAAACAAAAATCAACTTTATTTAACTGTTTTATCTATACTGTATATATATACTGTATACTGTCTATACTGTTTGACATTAATAGGGAAATTAACCTTTGACTCAAAAAAGTTTTTTGTAAAAGCATTTTTTTTTTTCTGGGGTGTTCTTGGACACAAATTTACAAATCCTAGGGTAGTAAAAGATTGACCCGAACTTTTCTTTGATTGGCTTTGTTTAGGGTAAGATTTTCAGGATGAGCCAATCAGAGGCAGAGTAAGGCAGGCTATACATTTGGTATCCTAGGATTCGCAAATTCGCATCCAGGGCATTGTTTTTTCCCCCAGCTTCTCTATTTTCTGTCTGCAATGTATTGTGGGACTGCAGTGTCTGTCTTCAACACCCTTAAAAGTCAAGTTATTTATTTATTTTTATAGTTTGCATACTAACAGTTTAGAATATACATTTCCAGTATAAACACTCTCATAACCTACTTAAATTTAATATGAAGTAGGTATTTGTTCACAGCTGTAGTCCCATTAATTTGACTTAGAAATCTTTGGAAAAACAAACCAAAAACAGGTATTTATCACATAAATGTAAATTACTGCTTCGAATTATTACTGAACAGCCGTGATTTAGTAGTTTTTTGAGACTTTGGTCATAATATGAACTGTCATAATACTCATAATAAGACTGACTCTTTTTCTTTTCTCCATTTTGTTTGATTTTCTCTATTAGAAGAAGGAGAGACCTTAAATCTTGGAGCCAGATCTACCAACACAGTAGTGCCTTGACCTACTACAGGCCAGTCTTAACTGATCCAGACACCATTTGCCTTAATTAAATTTTTAGACTAAACATGCCTCAAATAATATGGCACACTAGTGCTGTATGTAAGTGTTGATTGTCGTGTCATCTTGTCAAAATGTACAGTAGATAAAACTACTTAAACAGTTTTTAAGAGTATCAGCATTAATCAGTCTGGTTAAGAGAAGAAGCAGTTTAAACCCTCAGCTCACTAGAAAATGACTAACATTTGAGGGTTTTTTTAGAGCTCCAAAAGAGATAAAATTATCACATTATGCAGCATGTGTACAAAAAATCCTCATGTTTTAATTATACTTTTTTAAAGAATTTATAAAGCTATACAAATGCTGTTCATTGACTGACATAAGTGATCAGCTACAGACTAAACCGGCAATTTACAGTTTTCCGTCATAAATATACAATTAACACATGTGGGAACAGTTATAGCATGTTAGAAAAAATGCTGCAAAACTGCATTTTTTCTAAAACAAATATGGAGCTGTATATTTCCATGTTTGTGGATGTTTGTAGTGTACATATCTGTACAGCAAATTAATCAGTAAATGTTGTTTTCTGTCTTTAAGTTCAGAAAATAAAGTCCAAATACAAAAGTTAGCTTCACTGTAAAAATATGTTATGCTCCAAGTGAAACTGCAGTGAAAACACTATGCGCCCTGTTTGCCTCTCAGATGAAGGTGGGTGTAATGGTGAGGAATTTAGTCCGTATTTTTGAGATGAGGAAATGACACCCAAATATGACATTCCTCCTTGTGAAGAAGGTGTGGGAACGACACATAACAGCTCTGGAAAATATCATCCTTTGAGAGAAATGGTTTCAAAACAAATACTCAGTGGCGCCTGCTCTTTGTGACGCGGCAGTAAACACGAACGAGTGACCTGAGCAAAGTAAAGACAAGTTTTTATCTTACGTACAATACACATTAAAATAGTCCAACAAGCCAAACTGTAAATGAGTTTTCCACAGAGGTTTGGCATTTTCATCTCAGAACGCTCAAATTCTGTCCTTAAAATGAACTTGAGCAACAGCTGAATGTAAAATGAAAAAGTCTTTCTCACATAGAGATCCAGCTCTGTCCCAAAGTCATCTGGGAAATGTAGTTTTGGTCAGGAGCTGTCTGAAACTAGAAAGCGCTCCCTCTGGTCAGGAACTATGAATCCTTCTTTCTGTTCACTCTCTCTTCTGTCTGATATGACAAAAGACTGTTTGGGGTCGATGACCACCATGCTGTCTTTGTCCAGACCTGGGGCCTCCACCTCGGCGTAAGAAGGGCATCCGGAGCCCCGACGAAACTTCATGATTGGCCAGCGGGTGGGCCGTCGCTGAGGGGGGAAAGAATGACAGACAGACAAAATAAACAAATATCTGGGTTTCTTTCAAGGAAAATTTGAATAAAATATTGAGAAAACAAATGCAGAGAAGTACACAGCACTTCATACGTCCATGCATTTAAACGGTTTACTGTCTGTGGGATACATGTTTCTGCTCCGAAGTACTCTTCTAATTGCACTGCTGAGAATAAATAAATACTTAATATTTCTTTAACCTCTCCAATGTCAATGGATTTAGGACAGACATAATTACAAAGTCATCTTCTAAAAACAACCTGCTTAAACCAAATAATGTTTTAAATTTTATAACGAAACTAATGTCCCAAACACACCAAATATTTCCATTTAAACGACAAAAAGGTGTTTAAAATGTAGGAAAGTAGATTAATTGTGCACATGGACGGGAGAAGTGTTACAAAAGGTTAATGATGGGATGAAAAAAAAGATTTAGTGCTGCTACATGAAAGGTCAGATACTCACTGAACAATCTGGCTATAATTTTCAGAAATATCGTGGACTGAGGCATGTTGGTTAAGGGCAGGGCTGGAAATTAGCACCAGCTACGACCAAATGCTGGTAAAATATGCAAGTGGCTGCAAGTTTTGCTTCATTTACCAGCCACAAAAACAATGGTTATCTATCAAAAGGCTGGTAGATTTTGGAATACCCTAGCCACAGTGGCGGGTGGACAAAAAAGTTAATTTCCCACTCTGCTGAACGTTGGTGCTACAAACCAAAATTGTATTCGGTATCATTACCTGGGATGATGGGTATCCATAGCAGATTTCATGACAGTTTTCTAATAATTGTAATATCTTGCTCTAAAGTAAAGTTTTGGAATTACCAGCTTTTTATCTTTAGGTCCCACTGCTTGCAAGGCAAAAAAGTAGTGGATTACTTGTCGTAATTAATTTTCAAGCGTAGACTGTACAGAAGGATGGACGTCATGACAGTTGTGTAACTTTTCAATCTTGATCGCCCCCTGGTGTCTGTCTACAGTATAAGTCATAAAGCCCGCCCTCTACGTTAGTGAATGGGACATAGGCCAAACTAAAAAGTACATGTCAGACAAAAGGTTGTTTCTCTCACTGAGGGTAGTTCTCATCACCCTGATGTTTGTTTAAGTGTTTGTTTTGATGGGGAAATCATATGTTCTGGTGTCACTGACCTCCATGAAGAAGAGGCTGGCGCTGGACGTCGGGTGGTTGTACATGTAGACAGACATAAGGACGGCTGCTCCCAAGATGACCATTACCATGATGACGCCCGCCAGTAGACCAGTCTGCTGCCGCTCATCGCTCTCTCCTGTTGTTGTCCCCTCTTCTCCTGCTGCACAGACAATGAAAAAAGACATAATGATGCTACTTATCAAACTAAAAACAACATGTGAAGAATTTCAATGCCCCCTGTGGGTAGATTTGGGGGACCTTCAAGGTAAGTGGGTTTAAAACAGCACATGCAGGCAGATATTTCCCCTTATTTGACTTCTGCAACCAGAGTTAGTTGAACAGTGCAATCACATTTTACATTGGTTTTATATTTTACACATAGTTGCTTTAGATATCACATCAAATGCGGACATGCAAGTTTAGACAAAATGCTGATTTTACCGTGCTAAAAATGTGTCCATTTTAAAATCACAATCAGACTCAGCAGGTGAACATGTTTTACTTACGTGCGTCATTGATGTGCAAAGAGATCTTTGTGTCATCTAGAAAAAGAAACAATCACATGATATTTTTAAGGGACAAGATACACAGCTTGTTATGTGTTTAACTTTTTTTAAATTACATTTTTAAGAAGTTTTTTTCGTTAAATGTTTAATTCCAGACATGACCAACAGGAGTATTTAAAGATGTGCCTTTTAAATTAACTTCTAGTTTTTACTCAAAATAATGTAGCATACGTGACTACACACAATTTCCAGTGAACGGTTAGTCATCTAAAATGTGCTATTTATAAAACAATTCTATTTTTTCCTCAATTCAAATCATTCAATTTAAACGCTCGTCTGTCTATGAAGCTAAAAATGTTCAAAGCAGCTGTTCAGAAAGACATTCTGAGATTAACTTTAGAGATTCCTTATACGTTTCTAATAAAAATCAAGTACTTTTCCGTCGACTAAAGTAAATAACAGTGCTGTTTGAGTAGGACGTATTTTTGTAAACAACAGCTACTAAAACAAAAACAGCCCTCCTATATTCTGCATGGAGCAGCGTGGCACACACATACATTGAGTCATCCTTCAGCAGCTGAGGACACTATGCAGTATTTAACATGGCGCTGTATACACTCAGCTATGAGCTGACAGACGGCTGGGAAATAGCTGACCACTTGACCCTCACACCGTCAGACTTTACACAACACACTGGGCGTGGACATCATGACAACAAGTACTAATTCATGAGATGGTTATGATGACGCCTGCCTGGAGCTGTAATCTGTCCTAAAAGACTTAACATTGAAGAATGAAACTTAAATTAATTGACCTTAAGTTATCTAATAAGAGGATTTTATAAAGGTAGTAGGATGACTATCAAAGTGCAGTTTTAGACAAATTAAATACAAGTTTTGTTTACTACAGATGATTGGAAAGCATCTTGTCAGTTTACCCTCTGCAGCTTTGCTCGTGGGAGGCTGTGAAGTGGATGTTAATCTGCTTGTGTTGCGGTTTGTTGAGGGGTTGGTGACAGCGGATGCTCTGCTGCGGGGGCTGGAGGTCATGCTGGAGGTCGACCTTGCGGTTGTCGGGACAGGAGTGGTCGTGTGTGTGAGGTGGAGGGATGTGGTGTTTGTGATGTCTGTCGTTTTGAGACATCGGGGATCTCTTCTCTGGAAAAAACACAAAAAAACAAAAACAAATGTCACAAAGTTATTTCTGTGCAGACAGACAAAAGTGGCGCTAAGCTCTAATGGCATTAAACTTTCTATAGTTTACTGAAATGCAAAAAAATGAGAACCTCCTCCGGGCAGCCGAGGTCGACCCAGTCCTGCCGGTTACGATCAAAGCCACTGGAGCATCTGAGGAAGTAGCAGTGGAAACATTACTGTATGGAGACTATGATAGTTGAGCGTTGATTACAGGTTTAGCTTCACAAACAAGGACATAAAACTTCTTATCAAGACTATCTTAATATAGTAGTCACCTGCAACACTTAAGAGCAGGGATGTCATGATAAATATTTTTTGCTCCCAATCCTTATCCAAGCCATTTAATATTGAGATTCTGCTTTTCTAGATCATAGCCTTCAGCTACACAGTGCAAACTTCAAGTATATCAAAGTAATTAAAAATCAATCCAATACTTTTAATTTTGTCTATTGTCCACATGTAAAAGACAAAAAGAACATTCATAAATACATGACTATCTGATGTATAGTTTAGTGGATAAGACATTGGGTTTGAGTGTCTGAAGCTGGTGGTTCAAACCCCAGAAGAAACAGTACAAAGAGTTTTACTTTTTTGGGGATAACTTTACCTGATTTAGCAGCAGAAATAATATATCTCTCAACTTAATGTTCCTGAATTTGTTCTGCAATATCACAATCAGTTTCCAAATTATATTTTATGGCAGAAATATATCTGTCTGCTTCGCTGATCTAAGGGTCATATAGTGTTGAAGCAGAAAATTCAGTATCAGCAGTGACGTCTGTTAAAACTCGACTGATATATGAGTGAGGCCGATATTTCCTGATTTCGACAGACGCATCTGCCGATACAGGTTTTACCTGTTTTGTGGCCACTTCACCTGATTTATTGCCCAAAACCATATATCACTCAACTTTACTTGTTTAATTTGTTCTGCAATAACACAACAAGAATATAAACTGTATGAATCTACAGCAAAATGATATGTTTTGGCATAAATAAAATAAAATAAAATATCGGCTGATATATCTGTCTGTTTTGCTGATGTAAGGGTAATATGGTGTTGAAGCAGAAAATTCAGTATCAGCAGCAACGTCTGTCGAAACTCGACTGATATATGAGTCAGGCTGATAATCAAAGTTCTTGGAAGGGAAAATTCAGTATTCAGCATTTGAAAATTAAGGAGACAATGAGACAATTGTGTGATTTTTAACAGCTTTAAGTGTTCATTGCAAGATACATCATCAATGGCATACCGAACTTCCTTCATTTTAGGACTGTTCAAGACCTGCAATGCAAAAGTAAAGGCCTGTGTCCAAGCTGTTAAGCAATACTGTAAATTAAAATTGCCAAAATTCAGTGGCCATTAATCTGCCTCACCATGAATTTTGCATTAAACATTTCTCTTATAAAAAACAATTCAGTGGGAATGTGCAGCCTTCAGTGGTATGTGCTCTTTCAGTTTACCTTTGTAGCCGACTGCACCAGCTGCAGTTAAAGCCAATCTGAGAAGTGACACATGGACCACAGCTGGAGAACTGCAGACACGCTGAGTATAAAGAAAACAACGGGGAGTGAAGAGGAAGAGACGGCTTTGACTTCTGGGAATGTTAGATCTGAATGCATTTTTACATGCAACTGCTGCTTCTGTATTTCAATCTGAAGTTTTCGTTTTTTTTCCAATACAAAAGTGTATAATAAATGTTCTGTTTAGGTTACTAATGACCAAAAACATACAGAAAATAGAAGAGAAGATCTTAGCAGCACATTTTTGTATACTTTGTCTCTTATTCTGCAGTGGGAGCTTGTTGTTTGCATATTTCTGTATTTGATCAAAACATAAAAAATCATAATAGCATTTTTTGTCTTCCATGTTATCACCTGGTACACTTCATTACAATACATTACAAGCAATACCAAGCCTAAGTGTGGAGTGGCACCAGAGAAATAAAATAAAATAAATCAAATGTAAAAAATTCTTTGCACTCTGCTCGTAAGAATCTCAAAAACAAAATCATGTTGATAGTTCCAACTTATGGAGCCATGAGAAAGATTTTGTTCATTTTTCTGAATTTAGAAACCTTTTGGATCTATATGTTTTGTGTGTTTATTCTGTTAAATTGCTGAAAAACATGACAGATTTTTTAAAATTATGACAAAATGCTTTCAGTTATCATTATGTATTTACTTACATAAGCTTTTAGTTTATGTTTTACAGTTTTAAGGGATATGACGCATTTGTAAACACCACAAGGAATGACTTACTAGGGAGAGGTAGCATCTCCACAGCTGTAGAATTGGAGATTTTGGACTTGAGGATATCGACTTTGTGATACTCATAGATGGTTCTCCGACGAACATCTGGAGCATTTTAGAAAGGATATGATGTTGTTAATTACTAGTGAGATCAAGTGTTTTCTTTACTAAATTATAAATCATTATTACATTAAAAAATATTGGGAAAAAATTGGTTTTATAAAGCAAATGTGGCACTCACTGGGGATCTGCTCTATCTCATGAAGAACCACAAAAGCATCCGACAAGCCCACTTTGACAGGATGATTCTCAGAGCTGATGTCAGTGATGTCTAAAGGAATCTACGATTTAAACAACAACAAAAAAGTAAAATGAAACACATTTTGCAGACACAGAAGACCACAAAGGAGAGAGAAATGTTACCTCTTTGTATGCGAAGACAATACGTCCATCGCTGTGCAGAACAGCCTGGAAGGTGAACGTGCCTACACCCATGACCTCCTGGAGGTGAATCCGGTTCCACTGAACCACCAAAGCGGTGCCTTCACAGTAAAAACAGATTAACACAAACATTTAGAAAGAATATTCTAGCGCAGACCAACAAACAAAAAGCTCCAGGTGATGACAGCTGAGTGAAATGACAGTCTCACTTACCGTTATCAAAGTAAAACACAGAAGAGTTTTTGGAAAGACTTGGGTCAAAATTTGCCATCAGAGGCGCGATGTACTGAGTGGCTGTGAGCATTCGGTGGATTATATCTCCAGTGTAAATGAAACCTGTGAGAGCAAAACACGCAGACATTACCATCAGTCATTTGTATAAAATGCACAGACACATTTACAATATTCATTTTGATTGTAGATGAGTTATGAGACAAAGGGCTCCCTCGCCGGACCCACCCGAATCCTCACACCCAAACCGCTTCACTCACTAACTTATATAATAAGTATATATTTAATAATATGTATAATATTCCTAAAAACAAGCAATGTAGCATGGGATCGATATGGAACAATACACACCCTTATGAGAAGTGTGTGATGGTGTGTTTATGTGCGACCTGAGACCTTTATAAGAGTAATTAGTCTTCACAGTACATTTCATTAATTATTCATTTCCACTGCTTACTTGCTGCAAAGTGTCCAACTAATCTGTAAAAATAACAAGTATCTGCTTGCGTGGTTATTACGACGCGTCAGTGCAGCTGAAGTTAAATGTAATGAGTGATTAATGTAAATTTTTATCTAAACAGGTATAAAAACGTTAACAGTGGGAAGCGAACCCCAGACGCACGGACCAGAAAAAGCCTTATTATCCACTACACCACATCACACACACACCCAACACCCGTACAAACTATTTGATCTCTCATTTAAGTCCGCTTTCTTTTTTATTATCATTTATTATTGTTGTTTTTAATATTTAATATTTTTAATATTCATATTTGATTTCGACTGTAAACAAAACATATCAGGGAACGGGGAATTTACAAGTAGACAAAATAAATGAATTTACAAAAGAAAAGAATAGAAAAAAAGCGTAACATTTAGTGATTTGATTTAAATATCCGAAGAGGAGTGGGAAGAAGCGCAAACTTGTTTGATAATTACGTCCATATTTACCTTTTTTGCACGTTATACGCTTTACCTGTTCATACATTTCCACGAGAAGCTGCTGCTCACGCGCTGAAAAATCCGCTGCGCCACGACGATCCGTGATCGGCACGTGATCTACTCACGACAGCCGTGAACGCGCATTCATCCACAACACTCCCACCTGGTCTGACAGTGTTAGGACAAGCCTGGTCTCACCATATGTGAGCAGCAGGTGCAGAGGGGTGTTTTTATTATAGCAGAAATGCTTTTGTAGGGGCCCTAAATAAGTGATGTGTTGGTGTGCTCAGAAACGTTTTTATATGTAAAGATGAATTTGTTGCTTGATTAATTTTGATTACCGGTGGTTTGTCTTGTAGGAGGGCCCCTTGTGCCAGTGCAGCGTGGGTCTGGATTGGCAGCAAGTGCTCAAGCCCCATAGTGAGGACTCTAATGTCGTTTTTCTTTTGTTCATTTGACGTAAATTTACTCATGATAGTTTCAACAGTTTTGTTCAAATTCAGACAGCTCACACTAATTTGCGCATAGACTGAGCCTCATAACTCTGAGCTCTCAGCTTCAACAGATAAGACACTGTGTGTGTGGTTAAAGATGTACCTCCGGTTGCCACGGTGATTTCTTTTAGGATATGACCATAGAAAGGGAAGTCGAAGGACAGATTGACTCTCTGGAAACAAAGAAAGAAAAAGTGTCATTATAATTCAAGATCAACACCCATCTCTATATACACCAGCAGCAAGAGAAACCTTTTGACAGGAAGATCTTTAATTATGTAAAAAAAAAAAAAAAGCTTATAATAAGCTTTACAGCGACTGTAAAGTTGTTATGTTGTTCTCAATTCAATACATTCAGAAAATAAACTGTTATACAATGACCAACACTTAATTAATGTCTAAATCACTTGGATATCAAAATCTTTAAAAAAAATTATTTCTTCAGTCAGGACAGTGAAGGTAAATACTCAAAATAAAAATGTTGCTCTACATAAGATATTTAATTTGCACACATCACTGATTGTTCCATTTTTCTTGCAGACAGATTTCATACCTCGGCTTGTCTGTGGGTGCTGGACAGGAAGCCGCAGACTTTGCACTCATCCTCTTCCATCTCCTCGATGTTCACCCACAGCTCTTTACTGGCTGCGTCTCCAGAGCCGTGGATTTTAGACGTATAGTAGGCGTGATCAATGTCCTGTCCAAAAATATAGGGATTGAGTGATGCTTTAAAACATTAATTTAATACAAAATAAAATGTGACATTGAATTAATTGGGTTCATGTGGAAATGTGAGATTTTTCTTTCATGTATGTGAGGCAATCAAGTTTTAAGTTAGCACGTTTTTCTCTCTTTTTTTTAAGTATAAGACTGACAGATTTTTGACAGGTATCAAAAGCAATTTAATAATAAAAAATATATAATAAATAACACTATTTACTAGTGTCTTAAATATTTTTCCCTAAAATATTCCAAGTCTATTTTTCCTCATGTTTCTTACATAAAAACATACAATACATTTTCTTTAAAAACTCATCCAGACAGTCTTTCAAGGTTCCAACAGTTTAAGGCAAATTAAATTTAACACTTTAAAGATGTTTTAATGCCACTCGGGATGAGATTTAAGACCACTTTTATGATAACCAAAACCTGAAAAAAAAAACAACCTGAAAAATGAACCAACATTTTTTTTACACAGAGATAAGAACAATTTTGCCCAAATGTTTGTTGTCACATAAAAAGTCAAATCTAGTTGGAATTTGGAAAAAAAAAAGCATTTATTGGCAAGTTTTATCACCAATTTTGTATATCTCATTCTGTAAGTGGAAATATTCCACTGCTTTCATACCCATCATAAAGAGTTTAAGAAGCCTGTTTCATTAAAAAAAAAAAAAATAAATAAAAAAGATCTGACTAGTTGAGATTTTTCAATGTAACAAAAAAGAAATTTATAAAATCCTGCTTTTCCGAAAGCTTGATTTAGGTCATTTTAATGCTTTTTAGGAATTTTTGAGGATCTACGGGAACCCTGACTTTGTGTTTAGAGTCATTTGTAAAGCATTTTATAGCAGAAAGCTTCATCTATAATCTTGCCGTGTAATGTTATAAAACACTTTCTTTCTATTTATGTTACGGTTTAACTCGCCCTCTGTTGTTTTCTAAATGCCCCAATCTACCATCACATTTAAAAAAACAACATTTATCAGGTACCAAAGATCCCTGTGATGTCGTTTTCGGTTAAATATTTAGCTCCTACTTCATCTACTGAAGAGAGCTTCGCTGTAAAAAAAAAAAATAATAATAATTAATTAATTAATTAATAATAAATGATACCAAAATCTGTGTAGTATTGTCATGCCCCTCCTCCATCAGCAGGTCTGGATCTGACTCTTCGGGTTGGTGCTGGTCTCTGTAGTGGCCCCTCTTATCTGCAGCCCAGCCAGGGGCCCCAGATCCGGGACCCCTCTGTGTGGGCTTGTTGTTTCCTTGGACTGCATACGATCTTCCCTCCGGAGGAGACAGCGCCTGAGAGTCAGAGCGCGAGACTCCTGAGGAATCACAGAGATGGAGAGAAGTTACTGGTGTTGTCACACTGTTTGCTTGCTGTGTTTTTGTGTTTTCTTTTTTGTAACATCATTACATCTCCAACAATAAAATTAAAATGCTAAAACAAACAGAACATATTTATGACCAAGACTCTTTTGTTCTGTCGCATCTTAAATCACAAAATACTAACATAAAATAATAATGCTAAAACAACCAGTTGAATAATGAATTAGCTGATTAAGGTAGGATTAATCTACAGTAATAAATAAAAATTAAACAATTTCATTAAAATTAAGGAGAGAAAAAAGGTAACCATTGCTCTAAGTTTAGGACACAAGAAAGCCAACACACACCTGAGCAACAAACTTTCACAAAGTCCCACAATAATACAAATTTAAAAAAAATAAAATAAAAAAAACATAAAAATGAATTGTCACGATACCATTTAAAGAAATCCCAAACAGACAATTTAGCATTTCCTTCACAGTTTATAGAACTATAGAAACCTTCACAACTGCTAGTTTTCCAAACATGAAAAAGTCATTTTTTTAAATAAACAAATTATTACTTAATTTTTCAAACAACAATGCCGAACATTTGTTGGTTCCAGCCTCTCAAATGTGATAATTTGCTGCTTTTATCCTTTTTAAATAATAAATTTAGGGAACAGGGTTCACACACATTCTCGTGGATAAAATTTCAGAATTTCTTTATGACTTTTCAAGGACAAAGAACTTTTTTCTTCTCTTTGCCCGTCTTTCTTCAAACACATCGGATACAAACTCTTATCAAAGATATTTCAGCTAGTTTGCGCACGTGAATGGAGAGATGTAACACAGGAGGAAAAACAAAAAAGCTATGATATGAAGAGCTATGTTATCTCCGCAGCTACAGATATTAAATTTGCAGTTATGTTACATTTCATGGAAGGTTGTCCATGACAGAATACCATAACAGAATTATGACTTTTTCCAAAAATTTCAATAGTATTACCAATTCAATGACTTTTGCATGCCTGGAAATGTGATTGTGAAATTCCATGACTTTTAGTCATACTCAAAGTAAACTTGACTTCATTATCCCAAATGGGGAAACGTATGCATTTATAGAAAAAAGAGACACAAAGGTACAAAAACAGAACATAAAAATATACTGGAAGTACACTCGCACCCTTTTCCAGATTGTCCGTTACCATGGGAACCCTGTCTATAAAATTACGCACAACCCATCTTAAATATTTTCCAGATTACAGATTTTCATAAAAAAAACACAAGTCTTATTGTTTGCATATTCCACGCAGTATAAACATCATAAAGCTTCAATGAAAAACCAGTTCACAACATATATGACCCTGCCAGTGGGGAATACTGTAACTAAATAAATAAATAAACAGGGGAAACTGTAAGTTAAGGGAATGTTAGATGTGGAGAATTCCTGCGTTACCGTCTCAAACATCAGTAAACAAACTCCTGCATCTTCTTCTCACATGCAGCAGGAAATAAACAATCCCGCAGCGTGAGCCATGTGGCAGCCATGTGTGGTCACCCCGTCATTCTGCCCCTTCCAGTGACAACAGTGCGTCCTAATTTTTCTTTTCGCAGCAGAGGGTGAAAGCATGCTTCACATTCTTCACACCAGCCGGTCCAGGATCAGGCATGTGAGGCTGGACGGCCGTGGGTGTTGTGTCTATATTACTATCACATGGTGGCCCTGTGGCTGCAGGGGCCCGGTGACTCCTCCAGCAGTGACGTGTGCAGTGCACAGGTGCTACATAATCTGCAGTAGTAGCAGGAGCAGTCGTATTGGGAATTAAAGTGGTGGGGATTTTTTTCTGCCACTGAGATTATCCAGGCTATACATCAACAAAAGTCTGATTTTTCATGCAGTTCAGTGAAACTCACCTGTCGCTGCTGCAGCGTAGTCCACTGCTACAAAAAACACAAATACCAGCAAATACCACTCCAGAAACAAACCTGAGCCCGCGTACACCTTTTTTGTCTCCTTCAAAATAACCCCCGTGGTCAACAGTATAAACACAAATAAACACAGGTACAGTACATTAAGATGTATGCTTAGTTTGCCCTGGTATTTAAGGTTAAAGACAGCATTAAGTATGAATGAATTAGTATCCCAATGTGGTTTAAATGCTACCATAAGATTTATCACTGAGCCAAGAAAAAATGTACAAAAAAAACAGTGAACAAATTTCTGGATTTTCCTTATTTAAAAAAATGTCAAAACATCAGCAAACATTTATCTATTACTGGCAAGGACATTGGTATGAAATGAAATATATATTTCCAACCAGTAATTAATTGTGCATTAAATGGGATAGATACTTCTGTTTTTTTAAATCAATATAAAAGCCCTTCACTAACGTAAAATTAGTTGTAACACACCAAAGTCGCAGCAGGTACCTTAGCTGTTTAACTGTCTAAAGTAACTCGCTTAGTGTATCGCCTTTCATATATATAACAATATAGAAATATTAAATAAGGGGCTGTTCATTATTTGTGAGAGGCAGGGGGAGGTGCAAAAAGAGGGAGACATGTCAATTCATTTTTAAGCAAGGACTTTTTATTTTGGCTTAGGAGAGGGGCATACAACTTGAAATGTCTGTATTTGCTGTATTTTGTATTTATTTTAGCACCAATTTTTAAATGAAACATTTTTTTTAAAAAAGGCAATCTTTCACCATTTATCAAAGCCAGAAACCATAATAAAGAAATCATCACTGGATTTTCACATTTCTGAAGGGCCTTGAACATTTTATGCAGGACAAACAGTTCTGTAGGAAAAAAATAACCCAAAACAAACCTGAACTTACAATAGTGATATTTTACCAAAATCGCTGTATTCCACATCTCATTTAAAATCTTTGCCAATACAAAACAAAACGAGACAATACCGTACAAACTAACCAGCATGCACAGGAGAGAAAACCCATGATTTTTTTTTTCAACTCCAAGATTTTGTCTTCAACTTTAAAACTTTGAGGTCTAAGTTTTTAAAATTCAGCAACTATTTTTTACAGTAATTCAGGAAGGCTCAATGAAAAATATATGTAGTGTCGGGGAAGGTAAAAAAAAAACAAAAGAACAAAAACTAACACAGCCACCCCTCTACTCTGATAAATAAAGAACAGTCCCTAACTATAAGGGAAAAAATAAAAACAGGTCAAAATAGTATTTTACTTGTAAAATGTTTAGTATGTGCTGTATAAAGCCAGCTTTTACCGCAAACTGCTCCGAACATTAAGATGACATTAGTTTAAAATCAGTCGTTATTAACAGTTAAGGTAAAAATGTATGACTCACCATAAACAGATTTTAGCTTCATAAAGCTGATTTGTAACTGGAAAACAAGGACTAGTCCTGTGACGAGATTAAATGTCTTTGTCAGGGTCATCGCCATCCTTCC
Source organism: Plectropomus leopardus (assembly GCF_026936395.1). NCBI lineage: Eukaryota > Metazoa > Chordata > Actinopteri > Perciformes > Serranidae > Plectropomus > Plectropomus leopardus. The sequence goes on along the minus strand of NC_142187.1, from coordinate 28,178,310 downwards.
TCTCAGCTCGTAACGCATTTTAAAAGCGCAAAAATAAATGTTTAGCGCGATGTCAGCTTGCGTCTGAGATCCTAAAACGTCTCACCGTTTGTAAAGGTAAAAAGTACAACTCGTCTAATGTTATTAAGAAAAAACGCAGACGACGCAAACTTTAACTATTCATGAGTCTTCACGTAAAGTTTGTCCTCATGTTGATACACATGTTAAACTGAGTTTGTCCGCAGACCATCTGCGCGTCAGTCCGTCCTCTCTGGACTAAAAAGTGTGCTGCATTCACGTGCTGTGGTAATTATCACCACTGTATGTTTACACCTGATTATTCGAGACACGGTTACAGCTACATAAATCTTCTTATATTGAACCACGGGACAGATAATGGTTGAGTTTATCACGACGGAGGATTAGGGCCATGTTAAACAAAAAAAAAGTTAGATTTCGAGAATAAAGTCATAATATTACGAGAATAAACTCCCAATTTTAGAGAATAAACTTGTAATAATAAAAGAACTAAATTGTGATTTTATTTAAAAATCGTAGGATAATTTTATTAGATTAAACCTGTGATATCACGGGAATAAAGTCACAATTTTACGAGAAAAAAAAGTAATTTTACGAGAAAAAATATCGTTATATTATGAAATTATAGTCGTAATATTACGAGAATAAAGTTGTAATTTTACAAGAAAAAAATCGACATGTTGCGAGAATAAATTTGTAATTTTAGTTGGACTAAATCGTAATTTTACGAGAAAAAAAATCGTGGGCTAATTTTATGACATTAAACCTGTAATATTACGGGAATAAAGTCACAATTTAACGAGAAAAAACGTATCTTTATGAGAAAAATATCGTTATTTATGAGATTATAGTCGTGATATTACGAGAATAAAGTTGCAATTTTAGAGAATAAACTTGTAATAATAAAAGAACTAAATTGTGATTTTATTAAAAAATCGTAGGCTAATTTTATGAGATTAAACCTGTGATATTACGGGAATAAAGTCACAGTTTAACGAGAAAAATATCGTTATATATGAGATTTTAGTCGTGATATTACGAGAATAAAATCGCAATTTTACAAGAAACATGTTGCCAGAATACACTTGTAATTTTGATATAGGGAAATGGTGCTACCTAAACAAACATATAAATCAAGCGAGAGCACAAGACAGACTCCTGTTTCTAAATGGTAATAGGAAAACGTTTCCAGATTTTATTTAACATTTTAACTTTTTGAAACATTATTCACAATACTCCGTTGTAAGCGTACTGATCGTTTTAAGTTTTCCTCACAACCCAAAATCGCCTTTCAAAACACTATAAGAGCTGAAACACATAAAAACATCTCTAACATGAGTGAACGCAAACATAAACCACAAACACATAAACACAAGCAAATTACACAACTATTTACACGCGTGAAATTAGCATCTCAGCATCCGTGACAGCAACGTTACCGATCTACGTCAGCGAAACGCTCCAGTTTTCACTAATTTACCGCGAAGCCAGTTAAAAAACACACAAACAACAGCCAAGAAAACTCATTAAATCAAATCTCACGATGATCCAGCTCCAGCTCGGTGCTTCTTTCAGCAAGAAACTGTTTAAGAGAAACTTCCGTAAACACATTTCGGCGTTTGCCGCCATTTTTTCAAACGTTAGTGCCGTGATGACGTATTTCCGGTTAGAAGGCTTCAAAGTAAAGGTCCGGGTAAAGCAAACATGCAATGGGACTTTCAAAATTAGGAGGTGACAGGAAGTTTCTTTAACTTTAGTTTGACCCATAGATTGTAGATACATTTTTTTCTTTATATACAGTCCATGGTTTGACCTTATTTACAGAAATACTTTAAATTTGAAGGGCCATTTACACATTTATTTGAACAAATTTTACTGTTTTTGAAACTTTTTTTCTTCTGTTGTGTTGTTATATCTTTTTTCACTGTTTGCAAATTGTTTGCTTTTTTAATGTTTACAGATGTTATTTCAATGTATGACTTTTACTTTTAAAGTGTTTTTATAACTTTCTTTTTTTTCAACTATTTTATTAACTTGTTCCCGTATATTACTGATTTGTTTGACTTTTTGACTTGTGTATTTTGCTGTTTGTTTTTAACAGTGGGTGCCTTGTGGGCATCCTTAAAAAGCCACCTATACACCATATATTAAATGCATTATAATTTTTAAAAATTCTTATCAGGACTTAGTGTGCAGTAAACCTTTCGTTATAGTAATCCACCAAAATAATGTGAAGATTACGAGGAGCAGGAGAAAGCATCCGAGGTTAAGTACCTAATGTAATTCCAACTTCACGCCACTAGATGACCCAAATCAAACAAAACCTACAAAACCAGGAACACGCAGGCCATTTTATGAACATCATGTAAACATACAGGTGTCTATAACAAGGTGTGATCTTAATGAGCCCAATTATCTTTATCCATAAACTAATACAGAAAATAGTTCCACAACAAAGGCTTTGTTTTTGAGAACTTTGTGGCCAGAAAACACTGGAATCATAATGTTACCTTCCTCAGAGTTAGTATTTGGATAAACTAACTCTTCACTGTCATCAGATTAACTCTTGGTCTTGCTGGACGTGTTATGGGACCAACCAGGTGACACACTGATGGACGAAGGTTCCCACCTGATGACCCCAAAGACGCGTTACACTTCCCTGCTCTCCGTCCTTTATATTTCAGCTATAATTGCTGATTAGTGACCCTAGGTTCTTCATTGAGTGCTTATCCTTTTCTGGAGCACAAGTTTCTTGTGTTTTAGTTGAACTATAGTTTTACAAAAATCTGTCTCACTGCAGTTTTATTAATGGGAATTTGTTTCACAGCTTTCGCTGAACAGTGTTGGACATTTCTCTATGTTGAGCACTTTCGCTTTATTCTTTGGGTGCATTTTGCTGACACTTATGTGATTTAAGTTAGGTAGCATTTTGGATGTAGGATTTTACTTTTTTTTTTTTTACATTCTGGGATTTTTACTGATAGGTGAAGAGTTTGAGTGATCGGATCGAAATGTGTCTTGGTGGTCGTTTACACTTGTATTTAGCGCTGTCCACTTGTGATCCAATCACCTAAAACATGTTAATACCAGGTAGAAAGCAGGATATTAGGGAAAGACAGCTATTTATGCTCACATTCACCTACAGCCAATTTAGATTCCCAAACAGCCAAACCTGCATGTGGGAGGGAACCACAGGGAACTAATGCAAACATGGGGACAACATGCTGACTCCACACAGAAGGACCCCAGCTGTGACGCGACAGCGCTGACCTCCGCCCCAAAATAAAACTGTTGTTATTCTGCAGAAAACTAAACTTGGTATTCCTACGCGTGATTCCAGGCCAGAGGGATCTGATCACAGGGTTCGTAAACTTTCGTCCCAGTACATTTCCATGACTTTAGGGAACATTTTCTATACTTTTAATTCCCTTAAAAAATGACCATGTTCTTTTTCATTAGGAAATAGCTTTTTATAATATCTCATTTTGCTTTTTAAAATGAACTCAGAACAAGATTGGAGTTGAATATTTAAGGGGGTAGTACAAAAAGGTCCTTTTCCAGGTGCTTAATTAAAGCACCAGGGATGGACATTTTGGTTTTAGGGGAGGGACATAAAACTTCAAACTGCTTTATCTTGTATTTATTTTTTACCTTTTTTAAAAAAAAAAAGAAAAAAAAAGAAGACATGCTTGTTGGAGGGCATGTACTCTTTTTTTTAAAATGGCAATTTTTATTTCTTTATATTTTTGTGATTTTAAATAACTTTTTGTTCTATTTCTTAAAAAATAGAAAAGCATGCCTTCCAAACCTCCATGTTTTCTTTAAAATTCACCAAAATTACACTATTTATCATAACTAAAAGCTGTGTAAACATAAGTTATCATTGGATATTAAAATGTTTAACAGTCCTTTAAAAAAACCAAAAAAAAAACCTGTTATTAAAACAGGCTGCAAAACTTGACTTTAACCCTGAAATGAGCAGCTGTTTGTTATCACAATTACTTATTCACAAGCCAAAGCCACATCAAGGACAATAAAGGACGCATTCATTTTGTATACTTTTGTTTTTAATGTAAGAATGCAATACTCATGGAAAAGAGCATTTCTAACGATGACACAATAAGGAAGTGAAATCAAAAAAGCACAATGACATAACACAAGGACACTTGAGGCCTTTAACCCAAGACCCAAGATCATGGTAAAAAGGTCAGGATTCAAAATCTAACATGATAAAAGGCAACACAAGTAGGGATGAAAAATTAACTCATAAGCCATTATTGGTTTTTAAGTGTTCACATCGTGTCAAAGTTTCAGGCTGTCGAATTCATTCACCTGTTGAGGGGAGACATTTATGCAAGAATAAAAACAAGTTCACTGAAAGGTGTTTCATGTGCATTTTTAACATAATGATAATCATTGCAATGTTACTTTTGAGATGCTGGAATAACCACGTATAAAGAGGATGTTTTTGTGCAGATTCAGTTTGACTGGTCCAGATTAGGTTTTATGGCACACGTTTGTATCTGATGAACTATCGAAATGCAAAAAATATAAGTCAAATGTAATAATGAAGGCCACATAAATCATAAGGAAATAAGGATATTTTTTCAAACCGTTGTGCCGTGTTTTAATGCTATTTTCGATCTGTGTGTAACTTTAGCACCAACAATAACACCAGCATTAGCCGAATTTGTCTCAATCATACCAAGATACCAGAATTCTTTCTACAATGACTTATTCATGTTTAGAAACGCTACTGACGACACCTTAAATTAAAGTTATGTGTCAGAGATGATGGTGGATGAAACTCTGAAAAGCAACCTTTGACCTCAACAACTGATCAGCTCCACCTCAAAAATGAGAGTGGCGTTTGGTGGGATGACGGGTGGGAATCCTCGAGCGCCGTACGCATAGTCCGGCGTGCAGGTCAGCCTGGCCACCTGTCCAAGAGACATCTGAGGAGGAGGCGAAGAGCAAGTTACAGAGAGGTAATAATATTGATTGAAACTGAGTATCTGATTTTTGTGAAAGACGTACTTCGGTGATTAAATAATGAACGTTCACAAAAACGGGGGGACTAACAAGAGTTCTATTTTTTTTTTTTAAAAAAAAGCAAATATCAGCACAGAAGAGGCAGAGATAATCTAACTTTAAGTCCCTTGTGAAGGTCAAACTCAAAAAAATGCTGCATCCTACATTTCCCACAATGCAAATCAATAGTTTAGACCCTCCTTTACCATGTTACGTAAACTGTGCTTTCTGTTACGTTTATTTTTTTGATGACAAGCTGACAACCCTTTTTTTTCTTTTAGGGATGTTGCGATCGAATCTGAGGGATGAGTATCAGGTATTGTAACAGTATTGTTTATGTTGTTGTTTTTGTAAAAAATAAAATACAAAAAAAAACTCATGCCTGCAAATATTTTTTCTTATATTGCATTGCAGAACTATTAAACTGTAAACCAAACACACTTGGTTGATTTCAATAACTCGGCATTACTTGAAGTGTGCACCGTGCATTTTCCAGGTAAATAAAAGTATTGGATCTGGACTCTGCAGATACTCGATATCAAACGACTCAGATCGGGGGCTAAAAATGAACTTGATCGGGACACCCCTCATTGTTTCAGATCTTAGAAAACTCCTCCAGTCACAGAAGACATTATATAACACTGTTCACAGCACGGCTGGGCGACTGATCAAAATATTCTGAATAACTCAAATTCATCCTCCTGCTTTGTGCAAAATGGATACGGTGTGAAAATGCAGTTATACAACACGCACAACAGCGATATTTTCAGTCAAAAAGTTACGTAGATATTATATTTCATGATATGTAATGAAGCTATTTGAGTTTTCATTTTTTTGTGATTCATTTACGTCGCTGATTTAATTTCTAATTTCTGCTTATTTGCCCTTTGCTTACTTGTTTCTTTCTCTTGATAACGTGACTTTTGTATTTTTGTGACTTTATTGAGATGAATTCCTTATAAGGCCAAAGCAGTTTCTTAATCTCACCCACGCGACCATGTCTTCTTCTGATGTTGTATTTCTGTTGTTTTGTGCAAATAAATCTTAAATTGTCACATAAAGTGAAACATGAATTGCTTAGAAGACGGTCTTAATTCCATGTGCAGCCATTCCCGGCGTCTTCTCGACAGCTGCGCACAGATCAGTGTTGTTTGTTAATGTCGTGGGAGCTCACGCTCAAGTGCAGAAATGTTCGGTCTGTGTGCACCTGCAGGAAAGCTAACGATGGCGAGTCAGCTGTCCGCTTAAAATCAGGCTGATGTCAAGACAGCAGATGATGAAACTGATATATCAAAAGAGAATGCCAGTGCTATCTTTAGTCCAAGCCTCTCGCACTGACAGTTCACAGCTGCACGGACAACTTGTTGCCCTTTTTACACCACCTGCTCAAGGCGGGAATATCGCGCCGTTCTGTCGCCTCGCCGTTCTGCTTATAAATTACGATCTCTGAATGGGAGGACGGAGTTTAAGCTGCCACGGGAGGCAGTAACAACATCGAAATGTTGTCTGTATAAACACGACAGCCAGCACGATGGGATCATGGGTAAATTTGTGTAACGCTTTGATGATGTGTTATGTACGCGACCCACTGCGAGGGATCGAAAAGCAGCAGTTAGCAGCTAACTCAAAAGAACAGCTGCCATATAACAGGGAGGGTAAATGAATGTTTGTACCATCGTTCCTGTTTAAAAAACACTGCAGACGAATGTGTTATATTGCACATTAGAGGTTGGCGCTGTTGTGCTTAACGCAACACCAGTCACACTTTTTTTGATTCTGTGACGCTGGCATGCTATATAAAATCACACACTGGAGCAAAATGATGCCGCCATTATTTGGTTCTCCACCAAAATACAAAGGAGGCACATAGAAAGGACTTAAAAGCGGCTCTATGGCGCAATCTCAGTGTAAAAAGGTTAACTATTATTGGAATTAACCATGACCTGCCTTGCAAGCGGTGCAGTATTTTATTATTCTATCTTAACTGCTTTGCACAAGAAGACCAATATTGCCCAGCCCTACTTCATAGGTCGAGTAGTGTTACCCAAAATGATAACGTTCCTCTTGATGTGTAAAAACTGGATAAGTGCCCCTTTAAAGCCTCTCTCCTTAATGTACCTGAGCTACACCTTCATCCCAAGCCCTGATGACTTGTTGCTGTCCAATTTTGAACTCGAAGGGCTGCCCTCGATCCCTTGAAGAGTCAAACTTGCTTCCATCAAGCAGCGTGCCTTTTTAAGAACAAAAAACAACAACAGAATTGTTATTAAAATTATGACTACATCACTTTCCCACAAACATGAAGACTTGTAATGTTAATTAATGAGAGGGTAAGGGGTTGGTGCAAAAAGGTGGATGCATATGAAATAACTTTATAAGCAGTGGAAAAGAGCTCATGTTTTTTTTTGCCGTAGGGGAGGGGCATACAACTTTAAATGGTTGTATTTTATATCAATTTTACTGCAGATGTGTGGTGATCTTGAATTAGTGATATTTCATCAAAATCACTTTATTATTTATTTTTAATATAAAATTTGGCCTAAAATAAACTGTTTATATGAACTAAACTAGCATGCATGACAGGTTTTTTTTCTCCAGGATTTCATCTTCAACTTTTTACTAATTTAACAGCAAAGGGTAAATTTTCAAATATAACAACTACTGATGAAGGAGAGAGGGACATGCATTTTCCACCAGACACTCAGGGAGTCTACCGGAAAAATATTTGTAGCTTGCGGGATTAAAAAAACAAACAAAAGAGTCACACACACCCAGCCACCTAATAAAGAGCAGTCTCTTTGAATATAGTGTGATTGAGTGTCAAACACATTAGCCAGTGCACATAATCTAACAGAACCTCACTAAGTAATGCTGAAGGAGTAGTTTTTGGGGTGAGGATTGATACCACTGTAACATCTATGCCGGGGATACTCAACGTACTTTGCTTGAGGGCCACTTTTGCAAAATGACAGGTGGCAAAGGCTGTGGGGCAGCTGCATCAGCCCCACACGTTTCTCGTATTTTAGGACATTTTTAGAATTTAAAATCGTTTCTAGGATTTTCATTTTTTCATTGTTTTGGGCATTTCTTGGATTTTAGGATGTTTCTAGGATTTTAAAAGATTTCAGAACATTTCTCTGATTTTAGGACATTTCTAGGACTTTAGGACATCTTGAGAATTTTGGGATGTCTCTGGGATTTTAGGATATTTCACAGATTTTAGTACATTTCTCTGATTTAAAAACATTTCTTGGACTTGAGAATATTTCTATGATTGTAAGACATTTATACGTTTCAGGGACATTTCAAAGATTTCTAGATGTTTCTAGGATTTCAGGGTATTTCTAGGATTTTAGGACACTTGGGTTTAGCTTGAGTCCCTGTCAGGGGGATCCTCCACTGCCATTCTAGTTTTAAATAAACAAACCCCATTTTGATGCTTTGCTATCTTAAGCATGTTAACATTATAAAAATAAAAAATCAGTTTGTTTTATTGTCAATTAGAACATCTTTGGAGGGCCACCTGGCACCCAAGTGGGGGCCCGATTTTGCCCTCGGGCCGTAGGTTGAGCATCGCTGCTCTCTGCATTGAATATGAAGCTAGCAGCGCAGGCGGTTAGCCACTTAGCTTAGCACAAAGCCCAGAGGAAACCGCTAGCTCGGCGAAACTGTTTTTGTACTTCGGGTTTTTTTAAACGTTACGCGGTGACGAAAGGAGATATAAAGTGATAATTTTGGGTGCCGGTGAGCAGATTGTTAACTCTGGAGCAGAGCAATGCTGCCCGCTGGACTCCCGTTTCCAATCATTGAGCTGCACTAAGCTAAGCGGAGACCGTTACTGCCTCTACAGCCGCAGACACGAGTGCCACCGACCGCTCGGTAAAGCAAACGGCAACTTATACATTTTCTTTGGGATTACATTAGAAACCGCCCACACGTTTAATCAGGGTTTGATTTTTTTGGCATTTCCGTGGAGGGACTGAATAACCTTTGACCAAACAGCGATAAGAAAAAGACGTTACCAGTGTAGTGCACTTTCACCGCCTGCCCACTCTTCGGGAAACGTTTTCCTGAAAAAGGGGGGAAACGTGGATTAAAACACGGCCGTATATTTAAAAAGTAGACAAATTAAAGTTATCTAGTCACTGGATTAGAAATATCCTCACCGTCTCCTGGTCTAATGGTCTCAACTGTGACTCCCATTGTTCTTTCCGAGTCGCCTTTCCTCGATCTCGCTTCTCGCTGCACGAGCTCCGGAGGCTCTCGCTCTCTCTGTGCGTGATGACGCGTGTAGTGACGTGCGACGTTATTGGTGACCAGCTGGACTTTAACGCGGTGGAAAATAAAAGAGCTTTTAAAGTGTCGTTTTTTTCTGCTTGTGTGGGTGTATGAGTGTGGGTGCTGGTCTGAAAAAAGAAAAATGTGAGTGAGATCTGGCACTGAACAAAAAAAATAAAAAGTAAAAAAGGTTTTTAGCATAGCCCGAGCTTGGGCGTTGGTTGTATAGGATATAAGGAAACTGTAAAAGTTTCTTTGAGGGGGATTGCGGAACAAGCGGACGGCACTTTCAACTCTGAAGTGCGAGATTATACGTTTGTTTTTAAGGTCTATTTTAAAATATAATCAGTATTATAACTGAAATATGAATGCTGGCTGTGGCATTGTTTGAAAAACTCCTTATTGTATCATAAAAATTAGTATTGCCGCTGTGCCGCCCCCCCTCCAAAAAGTTCAAATGGTTTAGTCTACTCCTGTAGGCGGTGGTGGCGTGCAACCATAAACTGCAGAGTGCAGCAGTCCATCTGCACCTTTTAATGCATACCTGAATATAATTACATCATAACATCATGTAAAAGAAAAACGTAAACAAGCGGTAAGCTACTATTATAAATATATAACCATAACTATATATATTAACCCTTGACCTTGCATGCTTGTTCATTTTTTGCCTTTTGTTACTGTTTTGTAATGCTTTTGCCACCTTGCAGATCAGGTTTAATAAAAAAAAAAGCACTTAGTCCCAGTCCTCATATGATATCAAAGAAAATATGGACAACTGACTATTTATAATAGTAGCCTACTGCAAGTTTACTTTTTTAAACATTAAATGTTATTGCATACAAACTCCACCACTCACTGCCAGCTGCAGTGTCTTACTTTGATTTGCAGACTTTGCTCATTTTTTTTCTCCAAATGATTGCTATCGTTGGTACTTAGAATAATATAAATCACTGAAAATAAAAACGATTAATCAACATCAGTTATTTGAACATTAGTGCTTTTTATTCAGAATATTCACAGTTTTTACATCTACTTGTATTTGTTTACAGTGCAAAACTGCCACATCCAATATATAGCTTGTATATATGTCTCTGCCTTTAACACAGCCGAAGAACATTATGCGTCTGGGCAATGTAACCACTGCTACAGAGGCATAAAAAAAGTTGTGACTTCATCTTCAGCAGAACAGAAATACTACATCTTTAAAATATAGATTTTATTTTTAAACACTGTAGGCTTTAGGTAAAAATAGAAATCAACAACGAAAATAAAACGAGTTACCACAGGGTTTGATTCCATTTTATAAAAATGAGTTTGTATTCTGAATATTCCCTAATCTTCAGTCAAGGGGTTGTAAAGTAAGCAATAACTACATTCAAGTAATTAATAATCCAGCTGTCATTAATAAAACTAAAGAGTCACTGATACTTTCTATTTGAACTGAATTTCCATCCTTTGATTCATTCTTCTCAGCATGATGCCACAGTGACTACCATCGACATTTCATCTTCTAAATAACGGTTTTAATGGAAATCAAATATCTCCTAGAACACAGGCAGAATTTACAAACTAATACATGGTTTATAGAAGTCAATTAATCCGAATTAAGCTTCAGATATAGCCACTGCGGCGTCATTTTCATGTGGTGACGTATTATACAGATTGTTGAAGAAGGAAAAGTCAGATTCAGTTCCATGTTGTGTGTCCTGGGAGGAAACAAATACATGTATATATATTTTTTTAATCATCTGGGCTCTGTGAAGGCTGGACGACATGTTTTGTTAATGAGTCTTGCTTACTTACTTGTATTTTGCAGTCATAGAGGTCAAATGCAGCATTCTGGTCGAGTGCGTCGTCATTTATAATTGTCGGACCATTCCTGAGACACAGAAGCAGAAATGTGAGCTTTAAATCATTATATTTCATCTAAACAAATTATTCACATCAACAATTACGTACGTTTTGCGACACCTCCTGTTCAGCATAAAGAGGAAAAATGAGATGACGATGCCAACCAGCAGAGTGAGACCAACAGCCAGACCTGCGGACAACATCACTGCAGACCCAGAGAAACATGATGAGAACACTGAACATCACACTTTCCAACATTTTACACTACACATCCCAACTTAAAAGGCTAGAAACACCTTACTTTTGAGCATTTTCTTAAGGAATTGTCTGATTGGTTTGTTCTATTAACATTTTTAAAGAATGAGGCTAGGCATGGCCAATGTTTTTTTTTTTAACAAAAAAAGATCACAATGAAAAATGAATTTATCCCACATGCGAGTAAAAATTTTGTTAGAATAGAATTCTTGAGTTAGGGCCAAAAACATGACACGAGAGGTCAGAGTGACCTTGACCTTTGACCACCAAAATCTAATCAGTTCATCATGGAGTCCGAAAGGACGTTTGTGCCAAATTGAAGAAATTCCCTTAAGACTTTCTTGAGAAATTTTATTCACCAGAATGAGACGGATGGAAGGTCACAGAGACCTTGATTTGACCACTAAATTCTCATCACTTCATCCTTGACTCAAAGTGGACCTTGAATATAGTTTGAATATTCTGTTCATGAAAATGAGACGGATGCAAGGTCACAATGACCTTTACTTTGTCCACCAAAATCTAATCAGCTCATCATTGAGTCCAAGTGGACATTTCAGTCATATTTGAAAAAAAAATCCCTAAAGGTCTGCTGAAGATATTGCGTTTACAAGAATGAGACCAACGAGGTCACAGTGACCTTCACCTTTGACCTATGACCACGAAATTCTAATCACTCAAACCTTGAGTCCAAGTGGACGTATGTGCCAAATCTGAGCAAAATTCCCTCAAACAGTTCTTGAAATAAATATTGTGTTCACAAGAACGGGAGAAATGTACGGACGTATGGACAGACAACCCGAAACCATAATGCACCCAGCCTCAGCTATGGAAGAACGAAAAATGTATTGGCTCCTTTGCGCCTAATCTTTGCCATTAACTATATTGATCAGGTGTTATAGGGAATAACTATTGATCAGATTTTACTTTTCAGTAAGAAAAATTGGTACGGAGCTAAATGCCACAAACAGAAAAGTGAAAACTAAAAGCACTATGAGATGGACAAACGTATTGTTGGTTTCTGTGTTTTTTTCATGGAATTAGTTGACAGCATGAAAAAAAAATGGATAACACAAAAATATATCAAAAAATATTTCAAGAAATTGCTGCTAAAATGGGCAAACTTGGTGATCAAGTCTGTAGTTAAAATCATATCCACAATTAATACGAATAAAGCAGAACAGGATTTTTTATTTCTCACAGCTACAGAATTATCTTCTGTTCAGTTGAAGTAGTCGAGGAGGGTTTCATGTTACCGTTATTAGTGTCAGGAGGGTCAACGGGGGGCTCAGAGTAGCAGCCGCCGGGGAGGATGATGATGTCATCAAGAGCAACATCCCCGCCTACATTCATCCCCCTCTGATACACAAACACAAACTGGCACAAAGAAACGAGTGTTCAAATACAGCACAGCAATCAGAAAACACCACTAAAATCTGATGTTATTGATTAATGTGTCAATAAAAGTTACCACACTATAAAAGTGACTGACACTTAACACTATCTGCATTTAATATGATGAAACCAAAGCTAATTATTACCCAGAATGCTTCTGTATGTTTAACAGACACGTTGGCCTTCTGCCACTTGTCTCCCTTGTTTCCGTTTTCAATCCATGTCAGATTCCCTTCTTCATTTCCTCCAGCATGCATTTTTCTACGCGACAGGACAGCACAAATTTAAAATGATAAATGTTATCAGAGCACAGTGCATGTTTAATGTTGCTAACTCATCAGGCATTGACAAACAGATACCTGTCGTTTATGTAAACCCTGAGAGTCCCAACGTGGTTGCCATACATGTGGTACCAGAAGGTCAGACAGTGACCTCTAGTGGACGGCTGGAAAACATCGCTGATCAGGAAGGACGTGTCTCCCCACTCACCCACTGAGCTGTCCACATATAAATAGTAACCTGGTGGAAAAATGGCAAAACCACAGAAAAATAACAAGAGAAAGAAGCTGATAATAAATCTGAGGACACTATCGGCGGACAGCCTGTCACTCAAAGTTGCCGGTTGCTTAATTATAAATTACTTTAAGCCTTCATAAAATTTGAAAAGCACTTTTGATATACAGCTGAATCCAAGGCATGACGTTTCTGTAAACTTACATGAGTTAGATTAAATCACGCTCCTGTTCAAACACAGAGTCGCAGTGTTACATGAACGTGTTATTACCGTGTTTCGAGTTGGTGGTGTGGTCCACACTGGGTCCAGTGTTGGGGTTTGGGGAGTCTCCTCTGCCGCGGAGCCAGTCCCCCTGGTCAGTTTCTCCTCCCAGGTTGCTCCAGCCACACATGTTGGTCTCAAAGTCACAGTGTCCCGGAGGAGGACACTGAGCGTCTGTCAGCTGGACATCATCAAATGCCATGTCTCCCTCCTGGGTGGGACCAGCCTTCACACCTTCCACCACGATCTGAAACACAGAGAGAGCTGTAGATATACAACGATAGAACCTGCGGACTGTAAGTTTTAATATATATAATTAATCAGTGTTACAGAGATAATCTTAATCCCATTAGATCACATTCTGTCTCATTTTGACAGTTTTAGACTGAAAATATCAAAAAGAAAATCATGGAAATTAATGGAAATCCATTAGTTTATATAATAGTTTTGTCTTTATAGGGTTGGCTTGCAAAAAAAAAAAAAATTATAACCATTTTGTTATTCACTGCTTCACATTCTCGGAGCATAGTGCATACTCTGGACACAGATGGAGCAGCAGACCACCAAGCACAGTGAAAATGAAACTCAACTGCTCATTGCCTTGGTTCTGAAAAAAATGCATCAACTTGTCTATATGTATATATATTACAAAAGCACACCTAACAAACAATAATAATAATAATGGATATCAATATATGCCACTGGATATTTATATTATGGTGGGCTGCCTCGAAAAATGAATGAGAAGGAAACTGTGTTATATATTGTTTTTTAAACATAAGAATTTTTTTTTCCATTTCTTTTTATTTACACATACTTTTAAAAAAAATATATATAATAACAAAAATAAGATGTGATATATGACAAAATACTTTTAAAACTTAAAACAATTTTTTTTACATCTCATTTTTCTGTCCAGAAAAATACTTATTAAAAATAATCAAAAGAAATTTATACATATTTTAAATACATTTAATCAAAAACACTGCCATTCTATGGTAATGTGAATAAAGTATAAAGTGAAAAGAAACGCAAATAATCAGGGACACAAAAAGCTCAAAATTGCACTTAAGTACAGGACTTAAGTAAATGTACTTGATTTCCACCTTATATCTCTTTTCCCAAAATAACCCTGTATTATTACCACTCAGTCTTTTGGGCGGATCGTGGTGACTCACCCTGTACGGCTGAACATGAGGCAGAAGTGATGCCTGAGCGATCCTCCACAGCCGGCCTTGATCTCCCGTCTGAGAGAAAATCAGAGTCTGCTTCCCGTCTTCACTATGCTGGTAGACGTTCAGCGTCCCCATGTCTCTGCCATACATGTGGTACCACAGCTGCACACAAGCTCCTTTTCCTGAAGGACCAGGGGACAGAAAAACAGATCAGATGACTGAAACATCACAATGATAATCCAGGGTGCAACTTAAAACCCTTAGATATCCAGATATTTTTGTTGTATTTGAGAGAAAAGCCTCAGTGGGGTGTATCTAAGCACATTTACTTCAGTACTGTGATTTTAAAGGGGCTCTAAATTCAGAGCAGGTGAGATGTTTGCAAACGGTTCTCAACATGGAGGTGACTGAGCTGCCTGCTAGAAACTGACGGGACTAACTCCACACACAGCTTTAAACGACAATGTTTAAATTAAACTGTCAGTTCTCTGTTGTAGGAGTTTAAATGGACTGAATCAAGAGAGGACTGTGAGAGGGAGAGTGATGGAACAAGGGGCTAAAATAAAGGAGGACCAGGGGAGAGAGAGGGAGAAGCGGTGCGAGGAAACACATCAAAAATGTTTTAGTATTGAAAACTATTATATATATAATATAATCCTCAATAAAGGATTATATTATAGTTTTCTTTTACGGTAGAAATTCAGGTTTTTGATCACCTGGGTTTGGGCTTGGCCTGACCATATTTAGTATTTCAGTTTTATGCTATTTTATACTTCTACTCGTGACATATTATACTTTTTTAACTACATTTATTTGACTGCTAGAGTTAGTTTACAAATTAGGATGTTCCATAAAGAGCTTATAATATATGAAGTATTTCTTATTGTAAGTATTACAGATTTAGCCACTGCATTGAGCACTTTTATTTTTGATACTTCAAGTACATTTTCCTGTATATGGTTAAATATTTTTACTGAAGTAATATTGCCAGTGCAAGTCATCACTTTACACTGTTAAAAAATTAATTATTTAAGAGGCCACTTTATTGGGCAGAGAAAGGAGATATTTATCTCGGAGCTGTCCTGCGGGACGCTACAATCACACAGCACTCAAATGTCTTATCAAGTGTCTCTACTGAGACATTTGATAAATGATTTTTTTTGTCCTGTCTTGGTGCGACTCAGTGTGTCGAGGGGTTGTGAGATATACAAAAAAGTGTAAGCTGACTGCTTATTCTGAATTTAATTTTTGTTTATGGTGCTAAATGTGGGAAAACAACAACACACACACACACACACACACACACACAGGTGACTGTCTCACCTG
Source organism: Plectropomus leopardus (assembly GCF_026936395.1). Taxonomy (NCBI): domain Eukaryota; kingdom Metazoa; phylum Chordata; class Actinopteri; order Perciformes; family Serranidae; genus Plectropomus; species Plectropomus leopardus. Next base: position 28,162,203 of record NC_142187.1, on the reverse strand, counting down.
CAGGGTACAGAGGTGAAGACATTTTAGCCTTCTGGCCGTTGCGGTCGTCATTAGAGGAGGGCAGGCAGTAGTAATGGCCCCGGGGTGTGTTGGTGGTGTGGTCGCTGTCGGGCCCAGTGTTGGGGTTGTGGGTGGAGCCCGACTGTCTGACCCAGTCAAAGTCATCGGTGGTCTCTTGCTGCCAGTTACAGCTCCCCTCCTCGAAGTCGCACATATCTGCAAGGTAACGTTTTGAACTGTGTTATAAAAGAGTGCATATATTTAGCAAAGTATTGCTGTATGCAAAAACACTGTATGGGATGGAGTCTTAGTGGGATGTTAAACAGAAAGGTTGTTAGATAAATTGGCTAAATAATAATAAATAAAGAAGAGACCTATTAGAGGACGTGAAGGAGGACGACATGGTTGTGTAGATATGAATCACTGAGGAGAGAATAATACTCATCAATGCCTTTTTTATATTTTTTCTAAAGAATCTTGATCTTGCAAAAATATTTACATACGGAAGTCAGCAAAGTAAGAGGAAATACAGTCTAAGGTCGTCGTTACCAATCTGCATTGATGACATATTTCATGGATATTCCATATTACATTCAATAAAAATAACTGACCAAAGAAGCCAATAACTGCAGAAAGTTAGACGAGCAATTTGAATGAATTTTGAGCAGATTATTTTATGTGAATACTTTTTCCGATATGTGTTTTTCTGATATTTTTAGGAACTTTTCTCTGTCATTATTATGTATATATTGCTATTTTTTAACAATCACACATGCTTATTTGACATTTTTTTGCCACAAATTCAGTGTTCTCTTCACCTTGAGCTTTGGCCATTGTTCCATTAGGTTTTTGTTTGTTTCGGCTGCATACTTTTGTAATGCAGGATGAGGCTGTTTAGCAGAGGCTAGCAGCTCTGAGAACATAGCTTGTGTTCAAATATCACTGTGCCCGTATCCTTTGAGTTTATATCTTAAATAAGAACCTAAACTTTAACTGATATTGATATATCCACCTTTTCCCCCCACTTAATTTCTGTGATCATTAAGTCTCTTCCGTGGTGGAATTAACATCATATTATGCATACTCTTATTGTGACGGCCCACCAGCAGATGGAGACAGGAAATACAATGAATTTATATGTACGTAATATTCATTAATTGTGCAAAACAAGAAAAAAAGCAGAGATTTTCATTTTAAAGCTGATATTGGCCAATACTGATGAAATGCCAATATTATCAGTATGTGGGCCGACTCTGATAATTCCTTTTTAAGCCAATATCAGCCAATACAAATAGTTTGCTGTTATTATCGTGCATGCCTTATTTTTTTGTTTCGTACACCCCTTAAAATGAAAAAGGTCTTGCGACGACCCACTTTGGTGACCCCTAATGGAGGTCAGTTCCCCCAGGTTGGAAACAAATGGTCTATCTACTGAACCAACATTAAGTATGCACAGTTTTTCTCTTATTACCAGAGGCCGGACATGGTCCACTGCTGAGGGCGATGTCATCGATGGCTATGTCTCCCGCCTCTCCCCCCACCGTAGCCTCCAGAATCAGTTGGTGGACTTCCTGCAGGGTCACATGGCTCTGCACCAGCAACCACTTGTCTCCCTGATTTCCTGATTTTTGCCACACCTACAGGAAAGACAGGAGGCTGATTCACTCGTCACAATGAGGATGTGAGGAGGTTTTTGCGACACCATGGTACACGCTGAAACTGTGCAGCTTGCACTCAACATTATACAACGTATTAATGTTATTTTGCAATCAGTGTTTCACAACTTTGTGAAAAGTATAATAACAGAGAGAAAACCCTGTGGGAGCCGACACAAATATTTCTCAATCAACCTCACAGCCGTTTTTCTAACACTGTAGTAAAGGGAAGTTCTATGTCCAGACTCAAAAAACAATCATTAATGAAAAAAAGTGTCCCTCTCTGACCTCTGTGTATCTCTATGCTTAATAAAACATACAATAAACTAAAAAAAAGTTATAATTTCCTGCATGCTTTACCACAGTTTTCTTCAAGTGATCAGCTGTTTGCAGAAGCATCCTTAAGGAGCCCACAGTCGCTCCAAACATATGGTACCAAAATGTGAAACAGTATCCTTTTTCACCAGCAGGTGGCAGCAGAGAGGACTTCAGCTGGGCCATGTTTCCTTTCACACTCGGAGGGGAACTCTCGATGTAAAGGTATTTCCCTGTGAAAGAGCATACATTTGTACAGCATTTGTACTTTTGGTACAAAACGTAATTAAGATTTGCACAACACTACTTTTCAGTTATTTGTGTAATATTTTAGAAGAATTGTTGTCTAAAGATACTTTGGAATAACAGTGACCTTTGCTAGTATTGCAATATTTTGCATATCAATATTGTATCAACACACATACGCCATGCATAAATCTTTTAATTATATGAATTATTAATCCTGCAAATATAAATTAAACCTTTGACTGCCTACTAGGTGTAACAAAATCAGTCGCCTTTTCAGTCCATTTTTCTGCAATAAGAATGTCTAAAATGAGATGAACAGAAAAAATTGTTAACATGTTTTATCTAGTGAGACAATGTCTTCCTTTAGGGACATAATTTGCAGTTAAAAAGGGTTATAAATCACGACATATATATTTTCACAATGCTCTGCATATTGCATAACATTCAAAGTTGCAAAAGTATTGTATCCTGACTTAACTGACACAATAAAAAAAATGGTGCCCATAGTGATTCCAATCGATTAATATATTTGCAGAATCTGGAGGCTGCAGTACAAGATGTTGGTATCGGAAGTGTTCTGGTTTCCGTTCGTAGTCCATTTGAAGTCTGAGTAGTACTGACATATCATGTTTGAATTGCAGGGAACAGTCCGTGTGTAAAAATGAAATGCTCTGGCAGAGATGCTATTTTGAAGCCCATCGGCTATCGTCTCACAATGACTTCGCTTTGTATTAGAATTGAATTTATATGCACATAGCTGTTAATAGAGATTAGTCGAAATGAGTGGAGCAAGGGCAATAAATTCTTGGTCTGAATATCAACCGACTTCACCAGATCAAGCAAAATACTGGCCCTCATCCCCCGAGGCTTTATCGTCATCAGGGGACAGCTGATGTTCTCAGACATTGTGTTTGGGTGAATGCTTGTCTAAAGATAGTTTGGAATAAAAGTGACCTTTGCCAGTAGTGTGGTCCCCAGCAGGCCCAGTGTTTGGGGTCTCAGTGGGACCAGACCTGCTGATCCAGTCCAGCTGGTCCTCAGCCCCCTGAATCCAAACACACAGCCCGTCTTCAAAAGAACAGCCACAGTCCGACAGAGCTGAGGAGGGAAACATAAATCAAAAATGAACCACTCGTCCTTCTTGATGCTTTCACCTTTATGAATATGTCTCCTTTATGTCCAATAAATCCACATGTAATGTTGATGTACAGCTTACTAACCTGGTGGTTGGTAGGATTTTTCACAGTTTAGAAAAGAGATATCATCCACAGCAACACTGTGATCTCCAGCAGTAGAGTCCGTCTGAGTCGCTCTATTCATGCCACTGAACCAAACCTAAGAATAGAAATGATTATTATTGCAGAATAATTGTATATTATAACACTGAGTGGTGTTTCGAATATTAAAACTAATACAACATTCCTGCGATAAATACTGTCGTCATGAAGGTTAAAAGTTGCTTTTTTGTTCAAAAAGATGTTTATGATCACTTTAGCAGCCAAAGTGATGGTGCTCGTGAATTACATCACACTATACTGACAAGTGTAATATTTTTTAAGCCATATTTATATCAATAAGGATAGATTTAATATTAGAAACACCACTCAGTCTTATTCTATACAATTATACAATACTGTAATCTCCAAACTCTATAGTTTTTTTAGATGCATGCACTTAATAAACTGGTGACCTGTGTTTATTCATACATATTTAGCAATATAGCACATACCAACAATAATACAGTAACATGATTAATATACTTTTTTAAAATCACATTCAGATATACTGCATATGATAGATACAGTCTACTGAAATGTTTTTAAATTACAGTAAAGAAGAATTACTTGACGTGTTCAAATTATATTGTATATATACATATTTTCACAATGTGTGTTTATGTATTTAGATGTAGATTCGCTGTGAATTAACAGTCGGGATTCTTGGTGAGTTGTTGGGCCATCACAAGCAGCCACAACAGTCCAAAATCTCCCATCGGTATTGAACTGGATTAAGATGTGGTGATTGTGAAGATCATATCCCAATTTAAATGTTTTATTGTACTCATCAAACCGTGCAGAGGGCCCTTGTGCTCTGCATGCAAGCTTCTTAAATTAAAACAGTTAAACTGTTCGATGGATCCACGAGCACACACCTTATAAGGCTGCTGGTGCAGGCCTACAGGCAGAAGTTCTGGGGTCCAATCGGAGACAGTGTTGTGACTGCGTGACCACAGGATTGCTTCACTCCCCTCAGCTTGCTGCATAAGCACTCTGAGTGACCCAGCACTCTCTGCACTGATGTGGAAGTGAAACCTGCGTTGAGGAAAGAAGGAAGGAAGAGGGAGAGAGCGTTGGATTGGGAAGAGAGTTGCGTGGTAGAAAGATGGGGGCGGGGGAGAGCATTGAGCAATTCATACTTAAAATATTTGACTGTGTATCAAAACAAATATCTTACAAACATGATAGGGATGATAACGAGAGAAACGTGGTCATCAGCATTGTGGTCATCACTTACAGAATCTGGCAGTAGGGGGATGAGGGGGGGAGTGAGGGACTCTGGAGTCGGGCCTCACTCTGTTTGGACTCCCCATTGAAATTCACTCTCATGTAGTAGCCTGAGAACGAAGGAAAACACCCTGACTCGACAGTTTTGACTCTTAACTGCAACCCAGTCACCACAATAAATGCTGGCACTGTATGTTTCTGCAAGTCGCGGATATATAACATTTGTGACGTTACAATATTATGTAGCAGATATATTAAAACTTTATGTTTTTGAAATGCTGCTGTTAATGTGGTTATGTTTCAGCAAAAAAAACACTTGGTTATGGTCAGGGAAATATGTTTTGGCTTCAAATGCTCTGTTTTGATGGTACAATCACAGCTGCAAATGCCCTTGATTTCTTGCCAAAAACTAAAATTTAAGGGTTTTGGTGGCACAGGAACCACTGGAAATGCTGCCGCTGTCACTAAAAAACAACCGGTTTCGGCAGTTCAATCACAGCTGGAGATGCCGTCAGTTTCTCGCTAAAAAGCAGACTGTTTGGAGGCATAAGTGCATCTGGAAAAGCCACAGATGCCTTGTTTTAGAAAAGAGCTGGTTTAGTGGCACAAAATTATGGCTCTTAATTTGCACAGATGTCTTGCTACAGAGCAGTAGATATTGTTGTTTGTTTGTCTCCAACAGTGGTCTGCAGCCATTACGCCTAGGTATTATGCCATCCACCATGCCCTCCACCTCCCAATGACAAATTAAGTTTTCACAGATGTTATAAGAACTAAGTCCGATTAGAAACTTTTATATATGTATAAAACACACAAATGCAACAGATCTGTGTTTTGCACGAACACACAATGCCAACATTTATTCTAGTGACTGGGCTGCTGACGAGCGTAGTTATAATGATGTGAGGGCCATGTCATCCCTCTAATTCTATTCCTGCGTGTCCATTAAAGTCAACAAACTATTCAATCAGTCAATCAGCCACTAAAGTCACCTGTGTCTGTAGTGTGATCAGTGGGTGGCTCGGTGTTGTTACTGGCTTTCTGTCTCTGCCACCTGCTCGCTCCATCACTAATGTCAGTCCACTGGCACTGGTTACTCTCAAACGTGCACGGACCTGAAAGTTTTGAGAGAGACATGAGTAAAACTGCACAGCAAATCACATGCTTTTGCAAAAGTGTATTGAAACAATCTGCATTTTTTAACATTTTGTGCAACAAAGGAGAAGAAGAGTCTGTTACTCTTTTAAGTATGAACTTAAGATAAAACTAAACAACTGTCATCACAACTTGGATATACCTTTTATTATACATACAAGTTTATTTTGGTGACATTAGATTCGAGGAGGCAAAAACTAATCTCACCTTACAACTACTGTTTGGGAAAAGTGTATCATACAGCTAATCAGGTTACCTGATAATTCAACATATGAAAGGTCAAAACTGTGAGAAAATGAAATTAAACTAAACTTTCTTACCTGCTTAATCATGTTCTTGGTATGCATTACATCTGGCGGGAATATACTTTCTCAATCAGTGATCACATGACTAAAGCCACTTTCCCACCGCACAAAAAAAAAACAGCTAACACCTGCTAACATCTGGCTTTTGTATTTAATGGGAAAGGTTACAATTGGCACTCCCTCCTGGGTCAAGCAGCTTCAATTGGCAGAGATGGAATTACAACACTCGGTTGGATGTTTTTATTTTAGCCTTTTTGCCGGTGAGATGCAATGACAGGCTGCTATACAATACTGTCCGTCTCTGCTCAAGCAGCACTCAAACAAGAGGGACTGATTAAGTAACGCATATCAAAAAGAAGTAGACATTGTGAAAATTTCTTTGTCTTCCATGCTGCTTTCTACTGTTAACTAACATTTTTTCCAGCCAATCTGTGTTGTTGAACACGACACACCAGAAAAATGAAAACAGAAAGGCTCACTTGTCTACTGCAGAGCCGTGTACACTGCTCTGGTCTACTGGCAATGGAAAAGCAGTCTATCACTGGGAACATGCTTTTAGCGCATGTTCCCATCTTTAAAAAAATCTCCATACATACATATAAGTCTCAAGAAAATAGACCCAAACTCCTCTGATCTCTGCTGGCATGGTTGTGGTCAAGTAGGAACTCATATGCTGTGGCACTGCCCTGTGGTTAAGTCCCTTTGGTGGATATTACTGTGTTTTGTTCGTTTTTTTTGGATGTCTATTTGTATAGATGTAAAATTGTAAATAAATAAATGAAAAACCTGCTTACATGTGCTTGTTGGAAAAGGGGTGAGTGGGTATTTTACTATCTATTAGCCTGCTGATAAATTCACCTGAACATAAATAGAACTGTTGTTGTAGGACTTTGTGCAGTCAAACAGGCCCGCACCGCCTGTTTTAAATGAATGCAGTCAATGCAACTCGCAGCTCACCACAGCCATCCTCGTCCTCCCCCTGTGGACAGTCTGTACGATAATCACACTGTAGAGCGGCCAGAATACAAATGTTTCTGTCTGAACGCCAACAGAAAAACTCATTATCCTGCAACACCAAAGAAAGAGAACAGTAGCTCCGGATTATTTTCAACAAATTAAGAGGATTACTTTATGTTTCACAGAATTGTCTTTGCAGCCATGAGCTTGTTATGGCCAGTAGTTTACCTGACAGGGGTGGGGCGGTGCAGTTGAGGTTGAGGGTGTGGCTGGAGATGTGTTAGAGGAAGTCGGTGGGGCGGCGGTAGATGATGTGTCGGGTAGTTTGCTGTTCTCAGGGTCAAATACACACTCTCTTGAGAAGGAGATGTCATCCAGTGCAACCAGCCCTCTGAGACCATCACCTCGCTCATATCTGAAGACAATCTGAGAGGACATAATTAGATAATCTTGGAGATAATCTTAAAAAAATACATTCTAACCTTGTTGACCAACTTCTGTCTTCATCAGCGGTCAAACACAAAATAAATTCTTAAATTAAAGTCAAGGCCATATTTATAATACAGAGTTGTGTTGTTGTCTATTGTTTATTAGTCAGGGCACACACACACACACACACACACACACACACACACACACACAGATGAAACGGCCATCGAGAGAAATGTGGGGTTCAGTGTCTTGCCCAAGGACACTTCGACATGTTGGCTGGAAGAGGCAGGAATCAAACCACCAACCTTCTAATTAAAGGGTGACCTGCTCTACCTCTAAGCCACAGCCGCTCATGTCCCGGCCCTTAAAGGACATCACTGACCCATTTCCCCAGACGGATCATTTCATAGCCACAGGGCCCTGACTGCAAACACTCTGCCCCCTTTAGTTGTCAGCCAGGCCCCAGGCCCCTGACCTCTGACCTCAGCCCGAGGATCTCAAAATACGGCCACTAAGGTCGCCTAAACTACATTCTATAAGTATCAATGCCATTGATATTAATTTATTCAAACTTGCATTATTTTATCATTCTGGCCAGCTGGGGGCACTTGTAAGCAAACAGTTGCTTATTTACACATAGAGCAGACATGGAGCAAGATTAGTATTGATTTGGAGTCATGAGAAAATCAACAGGATACAGTATGACCCAAATGTTATCAAGATATTAGTAAAAAGTTGCAAAAAAACCTGAAAATTAACACACAAAATAAAAGTAAAAAGAAGAGTAAATGACCTTAAAAAGTTCCAACATAAAAGACAAATAATAACTATAAATAAAAGTATTAGATATCAATTTTCGAATATAGTTCGAATAATTTATATATATAGTTAGAATAAGTTAATAATAATTATAATGTAATGTAATTTTAATAATTTAAAATGTAATTTTCCACTTTTTCTTTTTTTCAGGCAATTTTCTTTGAATAATTTTTCCAATTTGCAGGACATTTTTTGCCAATTTTAAACAAATCAAAACAATTTTCTCAGGTTTTAAAGGTTGAAATTTTACTGTCTGTGTCATCACTGACCTTGCTGTTTTCTGAGGAGGAGAACGTGGCTTCTGCTCTCTGCCAGCTGTAACTCTGTGAGTTTCCCCTGAGCCATATCACAGCGTCATCACTACCAGACTGAAGCGTCCTGGACCGGGCTGTCAGTCTGCCTGCAGCATCATTCAGGCTGAGGAAGAAGAATCTCACCTACATGGAAACAATAAGAGTCATCGCAGCTCTAATGCAGCGGCGTCATATGCAACATGCACCTGCGTACACTCACAGTGCAGTTGGAGCTGGGTAGTAATGTTTTGGAGAGAATCTCTGTCGTCTGACCCTTTTCAGTCACTTCAGTCTCAGGGATAATAAAGTGACCTGTGTAATGAAATTGAAAATGGTAAAGTAAAAGTATAGTATTACTAATTACAGAGGAAATTAAAGTGCATTAACCCATCCAAACCTGTGCCAATTGGTTTGATTTCTTCCAAAAATATGATGAGAAGGCAATGAGCTCCTTAATAAGCCATGGCCCAAAAATCAGCATAAATCAATAAAAAAACAAAAAAAACCTTTAGAAAATTACCTGAAAATAAGGTGGAAAAAGAAAAGTAAAAAACAAAAACAAAATCTACAAAAATACCTGAAAAAATTAAGTAAAGTATGTCTTATTTTTTCTGCAACACAATTAAATATAAAATTATAATAATTATAAATGTAGTTTTCTGGACATTGTTTTATTTATTTATTTTTTTTATATATTTTCTTTACCTTTTAGTCCAGCAAATGAATGGATCATTCTCTTGTCACCTTTTACTTATATTTCTTTACTTTGTGGGACATTTTTTTGCCAAGTTGGTCTTTGCCCTTTTCCGATGTTTTCTCTTTTAAAGAAATCAAACCAATTTTTGTAGGTTTCAAAAGGTTAACCATGTAGCAAACTGTTCAGAGTCAAAGCCCTTGAGGATTATGTCAATAACCGAGCAGCTCATAGAAGGTGATACCCGCAGCAGAGTTTTTGGTGTGATCTCTGGGAGGCCTGAGTCCGGGCCAAGCTTCCTGTCCTCTGTGACGCGTCCACTCAGCTCCAGTTGTGTCCACATCACTTCTTGCCCAGGAACACAGGCCTTGTTCAAAGCTGCACCGCTCAGCATGTGTTTCTACATTGTTTTTGGTTAAAAGAAAACAAGAGGTAGACAAATTATGAACTGCTACACAAAAACATCAAACTGTGAATATGCATGTCTCACCAAACAGTGAAAAAGCCCATCTCACGGTGACCCACACTGATGTTTTCAAAGTCTTGCTACCTGAATGTCTGACCAAAACTCCAAAACCAAATGATTTTTTATACAAATGTGATACTAAGAAAAGCAGCAAATTCTCAAATTTGAGAGGCTGAAACCAGTAGTTGTCCTATTTGCTGGAAAAACACCTCTGAATAAGACATATAACTGTCTTCCAAACTCATCCCATCTCGTTTAGCATGCCGTATAAAAAGAAACTAAAAAATTGTACCTCCATTTCACTTGAACCATTACAATCAATGTTTCAATTTTTTTTAAACATATTATTATAATTGCTGTTGTTTATCATTATTCAATTTACTTAAATTTAATTTTATTTTTGTTAAATTTTCTATAAACCATGTGGATACAGCTAAGATTTTTTTTTTCAAATCACCAAAGTTATGATTCTAATTATGTAACTTGCTGAAACTAAAATAAAAACTTTAAAAATATATATACCTATGTCAGATCACATACTATTACATTTTACAGGAAATCAAGCAAATCAGGAATGATACTAAAAAAAAAAACTGTTAAACTTTTCATTATCCATGCTTTTAAATTTGAATATACATTGCTCCAATTCAATATAAAAAATTACTGAACTATTAAACCTTTTAACAGAAATTATGAAACAATGTTCAGGACAATAGGAAGCACAAAGGCTGCAACTGCATGACTTTCTGTATATAGATACACTGTATCAGTGTATCTATATATTGCGACATATTTAACCCTTTGACATTTGTGACATCTCACCACAGTCGATCTCATCAGTCTGGTCCCCGCAGTCATCACTGAAGTCACACACTTGGTTTCTCTCCACACACACACTGTTGTTGCACTTGAACATATTCTCTGGACATGAGGGCTGAGACTCTGAAAGGGAAACAACAAAAAAAAAAATCCTTCATCACTGAAAATCATCTTGCAAAAAGGAGCCAAGTGACATAAAGTGAGTGCTACAGGTCGAGCAGGTCGAGCAGGTCGAGTTTACCAGGCAGGGAGCAGTTGGTGAAATCTATGTCGTCAATGGCAACGTGTCCAGGACTGTTGAAGGCCCTGGAGGCTTCAAACAGGATGGTGAAGTCCTGAGGGGTTCGACCAACTGTAACCTCACCATGACGCCATGAATCTCCTTGGTTACCAGATAACCACCACAGTGCAGTGGTCCTGGAGCCCTCCTTTAGAAGCACAGTCAGCTCCTCTATGTCTGCAGCAATGCACAGATTTAAAGACTGCGTGCAAACTCACATACAAGAGAGCATGAACATGTGTTTTTAGTGGCAGTACATTTACACTGAATAAAGAAAAACTCACCCTCTCCATACATGTTGTAGTAGAAGTGCACGGTGCAGGTGGCACTGGCCTGTTTCATTGTGGGACTTTGCAGAGCAGCAGGGCTCATTTGATCACCGCGGCTAAGCTCCACAGCCATGTACCAACCTGGAAGAACCCAATATTGAGAATCATTTGGAGAACCCAAAGCACTATCCTTTATTCTTAGCAATGCAAGATCTACCAAACTGACAAAAAGTGTGGTGGTACGAGGTTTAGGACGACTGGAAGACTGAATGGAGGATTTTTTTTTACAGTTTTGCAGCTAAAACAGCATAAACTTTCTTAATTTTCAAGTGAACGGTTTTATGCTGTTTCTCTTTTGCTTGATGGCTAATTATTTGGGGTTTTTCCCAGGGAGGCACCATGAATTTGGATTTCTCCCTTTTTTGATACCCGGTGAAGAGGTTTAGGCAGTATGGGGACATGTGGTGGGTCTCACCAAAACTGGGTGAAAGTGCCTTTAGCTTTGATGCTCCAAGCTGCTGGAAAATGTTACCTGATGACGTTAGGAGTTCTCCAACAGTATCGTCTTTTAAAGTTAAATTGAAGACGAACCTTTTTCATTCATGCATTCCAGTAGTCTGGTTTATGTATATTATAACATTTTTTAGTTGGAATTAAAAGTGGTGTACAATATACAGCACAATATACAATATACTTTCATCATAAAATCACAAATAAACTACGAATATCTATCACTTGAGCAGCTCAATGTAAACTTAGAGGAAGTGAAGTTATAATTAAATCTTCGTAAATCAAGTCTGATTTAAATGTGGATATATGTTCAGTCCAAGATGCCCAACGGCTTGTGAACTTATCCTGCTTAAGTCTTACAATAATTGTAAGTTTCTCCTGGTTCGACTATTTTGGTTTATCTATTATTTTATTTTATTTTGTTTGTTTTACTTGTGTCTTATCATCTTTTATGGTCTATTATTATTGTTTCATTCTGTTTTTAGTTCTTTTATTTATCTTAATTCATATGTATTACTCTCTTTTAATGGTCTACTTTTGGTATTATTATTATTTTTATTTGATTTGAATACATTTTTTAGCACTTTTGACTCATGTCTGTATTTCATTAGTTTATTCCTTATCTTAATTATGAGGTTTTATAGTTCGTTTTAACGGATTTGATTCTCTTGTATGATTGGTTGCTGGCTTTGATTTGCGCCTGCAACTTCAACCTCGCACTTGGTGCAGCACATTTCGCTCCCCCCCCGAAATGAAATGTGCTTTATAAATAAAATTTTGCCTGCTAAATAAAAAATGTGCATTATATTTTTAGATTTGATGACAGGTAAATTAAAAACATTATTCAGAAATAAATCACAGAAGTGTAAATTTCATAGAATAAGCATTAAAATTGAGGCATGTAAGCCAGCACAAAAAAGATGGGGATGTAGAAACTGTGGCGAACACATTGTTGCCATACATCATGTAAAAGGGGAAACATATTCAGCTTATTCAGCATATTAGCATATTCAGCTTATTTTACCATTTTAACAAACTTCTCATTATGATACTTAAAAATGGTTAAAGGTGAAAAAGTGCACTGCTTTCTCGCTGCTTACCTATTTTGAGGGTTTCAGTTCTAAAGGGGGATTTGTTTAATCTTTGGATAAAAGCCCAAACTTGTTCACCGTACATAGATTGTTTGTTTTTGTTCTGATTTAATCCTGGTGGAGCATCAGTAATTGATAATAACTTTTATGACTGTTATTTGCAGATCCAGATGCAGACAACCTTAGTTAGTGTGTGTCTTACCCAGTTCAGTGCCCACTGTGTTATCCACAGAGGGTCCAGTGTTCCCAGTAGCATTCTTTCCTCTCGTCCACTGAGACTGGCCATTGCTGATGTCCTCCCAGCCACAAGTTTCATTTTCAAAAGAACAACCCACAAATTCCAAACTTGTTTCATTTACTACAAGAAAAGGAAACTGTGTTATTTATTTTTTATGCAAATATTGTTAAACATATTGTTATTTTTTCAAATTGCACTCTCAGTAGGTACTGCAGCTGTTCTTTCGAAATACAAAATCTGAGCGGATGCAGTAGAACATCCTGGTATTTGCGTCATACTGCATTTGACTTATTTTATGTGTCTAACAAATATTCATTCAAAAAACCCAATGACTTCCCGATGAGGGAACCTAAAGTACAAAAAACTCCAGTCCACATTGTAGGTCCTGCACCACTTTACATCAGCACTAAACTATAGAATTAAAAAACAATATCAGTACCTTGACAAAGGCCTGGTGTGACAGTGATGTCATCAACGGCAATGTATCCTCTGTTGTTGGTCTCCGCTTCGATCAGCAGCTGAGCGTGAGGTCAGTGAGAGAATCAGTAAATATCATTGATACAACATCTATTTTTCCAATTATTATTCTTTATTATTATTATTATTATTAGTATTAGTAGCAGCAGCAGCAGCAGCAGCAGTAGTAGTAGTTGTAGTAGTAACAGTAGTAGTAGTAGTAGTAGTAGTAGTAGTAGTAGTAGTAGTAGTTGTAGTAGTAACAGTAGTAGTAGTAGTAGTAGTAGTAGTAGTAGCAATAGCAACAGTAGCAGTAGTAGCATTAGAAGTAGCAGTAGCAGTAGTAGCAGTAGTAGCATTAGTAGTAGCAGTAGCAGTAGTAGCAGTGGTAGCATTAGTAGTAGTAGTAGTATTACCACGAAGCCTATTTTGGATTACCTGGAAAGGTTTACTGGTCTCTACAGACTGAGAGAATCTGGTCCAGCCGTGTGTGCTGTTGGTGCTGCTGATCATCAGAACCTCCTCTGATGGATGCACGTACACCGTCAGCGTCCCCGAGTCGCTGACAGACAAATCTCATGTTATTGTGTGAAATATGAAAACAGCTTAAGTAAACTATGCCAGAAAATGTTTCTTTAGTATCTCTTTTTTAAGTAATATAATCTAAGTTATTGACTTATAACTGTTCCATTTGAGCTACTTTGACTTTATATATTCGACCTGCTTCCTATTTGAGGCTGTTGGGTTTTTCTTTGGTCTTTTCATTCAACACAGATTTGCAAACAGAGTGAACTCTGCCACAGAATGTTCTTGCACAAAGCGGAGGCAGGTGATTCATGTATGACATTTGTGCACACTTGTGGAGGAAGTCAGTGAGGAAACTAAACAGGATAAACAGGATAAAGTGCATCCTCTGTGTTGTCACATCCTGTGTGGTGTTAAAAGGGGTGGTGTTTTGTAATTTTCCCTTGCTGACCTGCTGTCCATATGGTACCATAAGGTGAGACAGGAGGTGGTGTTTCTTGGTTGGATCCACTCTGACAACACCTGCACTACGCTGCTGCGGTTTTGGTGAAATGATGAGCTCAACAAGAACCAACCTGAATGCAAAAATAAGAATACAAATATAAAAAAGAATAGTACAAAAATAGACCTTGATTTGCAAACCTCTGCAACACTTGACATTGTCATTGGTTAGTCATGTGATGCACGCGTGTCTCTTGAGGGACACTTTTTAAACAAACTACCAACTGTGACTGCTTCTCAGTGCTGCTAATTTGGGCTTTTTAAACAATTTTAACTCTAAGTGACGGAGGATCAACATCACGTAACCCTCTGAAAGCAAATTCGCTTGTTTTTTTCCAAAAACATGGGCTACAAGAAAATTACCTGAAATTTAGCTGAAAAAGGAAAGAAAAATGAAAAAAAAATAAATAAACAAATTAAAAAAACAACAGGTAAAAAGATCAAATAAAATAAACAAGATACAAAATAATATATATATATATATATATATATATATATATATATATATATATATATATATGTGTGGATACAATATTATCATGTTTCAAAGGTCTAAATGCATGCAGACGCAGCACAAGGAAACTTATACTGTTCCAGATTTCAAAGGGTTAAAGAAAGATAAGCCTTCTTGGTTTTTAAAGTTTCTTGTGTGGAATAAACATAAGGAAATTGTTTGAGGGGCAGGGATGAGGTAAAATCAGGACAGAAGTCAGGGATAAAAAGAGAAGTTAATAAGTGACAGAGTGTGTCAGTTGAACAGCAGCTGCAGCAGCTCATATTAATCATAGATTGCAACACTGGTTCTGGTTGTTGAGCTTATTCGGCAGCTAACTTCATAATTGCTGATTTCCTGAGAGCTGTCACATTTTCAAATGCTATCAAAGACAAAAATGAGAAGATCAAAATCTCTCATATCATCGTTTTGTGTCGTCCACAGTTATTAGAGGAGCAGTGTGTAAAATCTGGGGAAATTAGGATGCGTTATGTGCTGTGGATTACAGACTGAAACCAGCTGAAACTTTGTTCAGGTTTCAGAGGTTTAAATGCATGTGAAAGGCATCTGAAGACAACACAAGATAAGTGATGTTAGCTCCAGGCTCCAAAGGGTTAACCCAGACTCTTTACCAGGATTTTCCACTCAACATTGATCTGTAAATCATTGACAAAGCAATGAAAAGAAATATTATATTTATGTAAAATAATAAAAGTTGTACCCTCTTGGGTCTGTGTGCTGTGGTCTGTTGGTGGACCCTGAAAGCGCCCACTAGCCAGCATCCATTCATGTCCATCTTTTTTTGGGATGCTGATCCAGGTGCACTGTCCAGACTCAAAGTCACAGCTGCCTGGAGGACTGCAGGACCCGTCCCTCACAGATATGTCGTCCAACATCACTGTAGAGTCATTGCCCGGGACGTGGACTGCCTGAAATACCACCTGGTGAGGGGCAGGAACAGTTTTAGGAAGCAGACTCACAGAAGTGAATGAAAAATAAAATACAGTTTAGTGTCTTACAGCGAAAGAGACAGTTTGAATGGCAGAGAGTTTGAGGTCAGAGATCATTGTGAAAAAAAAGGCTTACTTTGAATTTTGCAGGGGAGGACACAGTGACCTCTGCCACCTCCCAGCCTGAAGACGGCGCTCCAGATCGCTCCCAAAGTGCATCACTCATCTCAGCGCTCCGCTGCACATGCACGGTAAGGATGTTTGAAGGCCCTGCAGGTATCCAGTACCTGAACAAATACAGCAGGTAAACATAAAAATCTTCATCAGACAACAGTGTGTGTATGTGTGTGTGAAGGAAGCGCTGGCCTCACCAGAAGCGCACACACATCTCTGCTGAGTTGATCTCAGGTGTGAGCAGCTGAGCTACTTCAGTCTCTGTAGAGTTCGATGTCATCACAGTCATGTAGAAACCTACAGCAAACAGAGTTAATAAGAGCTGCTTAAAACCAAACATCCACTTACACCAAAACTGATGTTTTTTTGCTAAATCTTCTCAGTGCAGATTGTGCTTCATGATACTAGCATGTTTGCCCACTCATCCCAATAGTCATTCAAAAACTATAGCACATGTACTATGAATCAATTAATGACAAAGAAACTGTAAAAACCAGGCCTCTCGGAGCGCTGGTCAGCCTTGCTTCCTATTTTTCTCGGTGGCCATTCGCAATACTGCAAAAAAAAATCCCCTATAGCAATGAATTTTTGGCTCACTAAGGTTTTGTATTTGTAAAACTTTTATCGAGCCTTTGAAAACAGATTTAAATATGTGATGTCAGACAACATTAATATCTGCTAGCCACTTGGCTAATTTATGCAATGCAAAATGTCATAGGCGTATGCTAATAACGTGAGCATGTTGTATATGTGGGGAAAACGTGTCTTGTGTAAGGCAATTGTTTTGTCAGTGAACCTTGTGAGTTATAATGAAGCCAAATTTTGTAACATTACTTTTGCTAAATATTGCTGTTGTTCCTGGCTTCAGTGTAAACTGCCATAGGCTTATTCCAACAACTGTGGCATGCTGTATTTGTGAGGTAAATGAGTCAAGCAAAAGACAAGTGTTTTGTCTGTTAACCTGGCAAGTTATAACAAAACCGATTTGTATACTTCTCTTTGATACTGTCGCTTTTAAGCCATGTTTAATGTGTGTTTTGAATCAATTTAGCTTTGAAGCCCTTGACAGAAAAAAAGTAGAGGTACATGTGATCATCCGTAGACTCAGCGTAGAGCTGACACACAATTATAAATCCACTTCCAGCACGCTAACACTTGTTAAAATTCACTGAAAGCAAAGAACAGCTGGAGCTTATTGGAATGTTATTAGTTTTGTGTCGTGTTTGATTATAAACCAGAGTTATGAACAAATTTATTGTTTTACCTGATGGTGAAAATGGTGGATGTGACAGAAAAACATTGCCATAATTGGAGCTGCAACATGACTGAAGATCATTTAATCCTTAAACTGTTGTTTCATAGGTTTTAGCTTACAGTACACTGCATATTTTAAAGCAGAGGCTCCATAACAAGTAGATCAGCCAAAGATGCTCTAGTCCCAGACTGTCTCATTATCATTATTTTAAGACACCTGATAGGGTTAAACAGTCCAGTATTTTGGACAGCAGAAGTAGCTTCCCCTTGTCTTTTCTTGAAACCTCTCAGAGTTATACTGACACCCAACCTGCCATATTGTGAGATCACAATTCCCAGGTTGGGAACTATTTGCTCAAAAACATGAAGCTAGGTTTAACTTATGACTTAAAATTGATTCACTTGACAACTTTGAAGTTGTGGTAAGATCCCGATTGCTCTGCTCTTTTAACCTCGTAATCTCTACTCACCATTTTCAGTTCCGCAGGTGTGATCCACCTGCTCCTTTGAGCCTCTTTTGCGACCCCAGCGACCCTTATGATTGACACTGTTCTCAAAGTCACAGCTGCTGGAATCAAACCCACACACATCTGCAATGGTGTAAAAAGAGGGAAAGCTGTAATAATCTGTAGTTTGTTTTGACTCCCTGTGAACATGTTTACATACTCGGATCACTGCAGACGCCCTCCTTCACTGTTATGTCATCGATGGCAATGAATCCTTGACTGTTGGTGTTTCTGTGGCCCATGAACATCAACTGTGGACGGAGGACGAAAAAAGGACAATGACAATGTTTGGAGTGATTTAAAAAGGCTGGTGTGTGTGCATATTTGTGTTTCTGTAAAACTGCTTCTGTATTTTGTGTTAATTAATCTAATAAATCCTAACTAATAATATGAAATATATGAAATGCATGTACAGATTTGAGCCCTACCCATATATTGGTGTATCTTAAGCTATTGAATATACAGTATATTGCTATCATATCAATAAGCAGTAGGACCAAGTCATTGTTTTGCAAGTCACAAGTTATTCTCAAGTCCCGAGTCAAGGCCCAAGTCCTTAACTTTGAGTTGCGTGTCCTAAATAAGTCATAACTTGCTCTTCAACAAATGTGATGCCATTTAATAAACAGTAGTATATTAAATTTACAAATAAACATGAACGTTTTGTAAACTTGTATTTATTGTTAAAATAAGTTTTTTGGAAGTTGTTGCATCTCCATCTGTCATTTTCGACCCACATGTTTTGCATACTGCAATTTATTTTTTTTTAACTGCTGTGTAGTCTTCATATCTTACTGACGAAACTATCTTATGCACAATTTTTGGAGCTCTGCAGTGTAATGTTAGGTCTACATGGTTGTCTCCTGCAACTCCACTGAATGCTGTCCGACTGGTTCAAACAAAGTGTATTTGAGGAATTCAGTGTCAACTTACTGGAATTTAAGTATTAAAAATCAGCTGATTCAGGAAATAAAGCTGAAATTAACTGATTTGTATCACTCTTTTTTTAAAATAAAATACTTTTTAATTTATTTTCAAGTCAAAAGGTTAAAGTCCAAGTACAGTCACAAGTCATTGGTGTTAAAGTCCAAGTTAAGTCTCAAGTCTTTTGTGCTTTTGTCAAGTCAAACTGAAAGTCATCAAATTCAGGACCTGAGTGTGACTCGAGTCCAGACCTCTGATATCAATAAATACGTTGCTGCCATTGTTTGACCATGAAAGAGTGTGAGAACAAGTTTACTCTTAAACAATAAAATATGTGCAATACATTGTACGTCTGATATATTTTTTATCTGATTCTTAAAAAAATATCAGCTCCTAGCATTGGTGTGGCTTTAATGCAAACATGAACATGTGGTTGAGTCATTTGACCTGTTGTATATCGTCCATGCTGATGGTTACTTGTGCATTAATCCACTCTGGATCCTGGGTCCCTTGGCGAGTCCAGACTAACACTTCAGAGGATTTCTAGAACAAAGCAAGTCATTTAAACTCACTGCAAGTCTACAACAGAAGGTTTGAAGTATTACTAGATGGTTGATGCTTACGGTCTCAACCAGCAGGTCCAGGGTAGATACTGAAGGCCCCAGCATGTAGTACCAAAATCCAACACAGATATGTGATGTGAGCTCAATGACAGGAACAGAGATGCCTGCTCTCTCCCCATCCTTTGATCCAGATCCATTCAACAGTAAGAAAAAACCTTGGTGGACAAAGAAAACGCAGAGAGGGCTGCCACATCAAAGTTTGTCTGTTTTTATTACTTACAAGACAGTTCTGCTCCTCAAACCATTAGATATTTTCTAAAAGCACTTTCTAAGACCCCCGGTGCAAACATACAAGTACACAAACAACGACAACAAAAAAAGTATAAAAATGAGGTAAGTACTAAGTAAAAATAATATAAAAGTCAATACCTTCATTGTTCCCAACAGTATGATCATATCCAGGTCCATCCCATGGTTCACCCACTTGAAATCCACGACTGAGAGTCCAGTTCAAATCATAACTCGCCTCCTGGACCCAACTACAGAGACCTGTTCACAGGATATAATTTTACATTTTAAAATATTTTTTTGCAACTTAGGCAGTGGGATAAAATAGACAACAAAAATGTAACTGAAAAGGTACATGAATATTGAAATGGCCTCAAGAGAAACTCAAATATTTGCAAAAAATGGTACACAGATAAGTATAATTTACATTAAATGAATAATTTATGTACAAATAATAATTTGTTTATCAATTACTCATTGCATGTTACAGTGAATTGTGAAGAAAACTTTGTTTTTCTTGCACACCTCCACGGTGAACAAAAAATCCCATATCTGAGATATTTCTTGATGAATTAAAGTAAAAGAAATGTGTGATTGCAAACTCTCACACAAGTCGTGCAGTATAATCCAAGGCTCATTTATCCGCCCTAAAATGAGTACTCCCCAAACACATGCATTGTCTCTAATATCTGAATATTTAAAATAGGCATGGACAAGCAAGTTCATTCCATAAGGCAGAGTATGTATGGTAGTAAATATATATATATAGACTAATATACTAGTACTAGTACTTTTAAACATATTCCACTACACATTACTAAATACATGCCCTAAAAAGTAATATGTAACATATCTGATTCGATTATTTAAACTAAGTAACATTTCCTAAATACTTTGGATAACTTTTAGAATTCTTCAAAATCATGTTGCTGAGGTTTTATAAAGTCATGCCAAAATCCCACAACAAGCCAAACCACTTAGGTTACCTTCCTGCTGTGCAATTAGCTTGAGATGTAACCACTTGTTAAGTTAAGCAAGTACTTGCAGTCTTTCTGCGTTTGTACTTTTTCAACAGAAGATACCTGTTTTATATTAAAATACTGACTGGAAATGACATTCAACATAGCCAACAAAAGGTTGTTATTAGCACTGGTCATTTACCAGAACTCAGTTAAGACACAATCTTAGAGCACAATTAAACAGAACATAGTTATCCCGTCAAATAATCTGTTTTAAAAGACAGTAACTGTATTCAGGATACCATCAATTTAAACTGTAATGGAAACAGTTACTCAGATTCTGTATTTTGTTATAATCTAATGACTGGTATTCTGTTACTCCTCAGCCCTGGTTATGAGACAGTTCACAGTCTGCCCTGTTTTCCAGCTCGATCACCTTGTTCAAAAGTGCAGTCCATGGCGGAGGCAGGAGCAGCGGTGGTGGTGGTGGTGGCAGGGTCTGGAGTGGTGGTCGGGATCATGTCGTCACACAACCTGCCCCTGATGACGTGGATGTCATCCAGGGCGTAGGATCCGTCCTTTGAGTCCAGACAAGTGGCTTGTAAAATAATCTGTGATGAAAGAGAATATTTCATTGAAAAATGCTCATTGTTTAATTTCTTCATCAAAATGTATTAATAATGATCTGCTCAACTGGTGGTAGAGCACATTTTGAATCACTATAGCTCAAAAAAAAAAACCCTCAAAAAATGTGTTGAATTCAACTCAACCTGACTGATCAATCTCAACCATTCAGTTTAAGTTCGCTATGCTGAATAAATCCACTAGATGTCGCTGTGTCTTAAAACAGACTGCCTTTTCAGTTCACCTCCAACAGGAAGTTAATAACAGGAAAAATCACTCCAAACATAAAGGCTCAGTGTGGTGGGACCAGATTTATGTTACTTTATAGAAAAAATAAAAGTCTAATTATGGGTAAAATCAAATTTTAAAATCATGCTTTGTTCATTTTGCCTTTTTGGTAAAGGTAGTGAAGCTAAGTTAATGTAACTAAAATTGACTATTTTTTTAGAAAAAAAAATCTTCTGATCATTCATTGTTTTCATACAGTCCAGGCTGAAACACTGTTGTAACTTTGGTAAAACTTGGCTTTAGAGAGTAAAACATCAAACGGTTGAACTTTGCTATTATGGAAAAAGTAGTGATACTAAGATAAAGCATTTGCATTTTTCATGAAATAAACAGGGAAAAATATTCACTGTTGTTAATACCATAAATTTAATGTTAGGCCATTATATATGTAATAAAAGAAATAATCTCAGTAAGATTTTTTCACCATTTCTGAGATGTTGCCAAAGTTGCATAATGGTAAATATTAAGAATACATATATGGAAATAATACTAGTACTGGTCAAACTACTAATTCCATAGTCACAAATTGATATATGTTGGTATAGAAACATATAACAGCATTGTAACAATACATGATATGTAATTTTTTTTGTTTCCCTTTCTTTTTTACTATGACCATGAACAACCATCTCAACCATTTGGTGAAGGCCAATTTTAAAAAAAAATATGGGGTCTGTAAAAAAAACAAAAAAAACCCCAAACAAACATTGATTTTTCTTAGTATATCCCTTAGAGAAATGTTTAAAAAATGCAAATCCTTGTGAGGATTTAAAAGGTTAAGACATTATACATATCACCCTACCTGGTGAAGCCCTGTGGCACTATAATCCACCCTTTCCTGGATCCAAGAGTTATTCATATATCCATTTTTTTGCCACACAGGACGCAGCCCAGCAGTCTCATTCACAAACACTGTCAGTGTAATGTCGGAGGGCGCTGAAAACACCACAAGTCAGCATAAAAAGAGTGTTTCCTCCTCTTGATGATTAAAGTTAATACAAACATGAGGAGTAATCATTTGCGTTGGAAAATTTGATCTGTAATGAGGCATGGACATTAGAGCAACACTGTATAACCAGAAGCCCTCTCAGTGATAAGAGGTGAGAAATTGCGTCCCATGCCACTGTACTCACAATCCACCAACCACCCACTGGCCTGGTGCCAGATCTCCAGGCATGCTTGGTCTACTGCCTCCATCGTCTCACTCTCCAGTCGGGCAATTTCTTCCCCAGGAGAATTTGAGCGCTTGAAGAATGCAAAGTGCCCTGTAGAGTTAAAGAAACAACATAAAATATCCAAAATAATTGTTTTCCAACGGTGTCCTGCACGCATAAATGGTCAGCATGATGGAAAGGCCCAATCTAGAGCCAGTGTTGGATTTGTTTGTTCTGAGCTACTGTTGAGACATACTTGAAACATTGGGAACCCATCCCTTAAATCAAAATTATCGCTTAAAATTAAAATAATCCAAGCTGTTGTTCTCACAGTTTTGTGGACTGCAAAATCCAAAATACATTATGAAGCAGGTAGTTAGAAAGAGTGTGTGTTTGTGTGTGTGGTGACTTACCCAATGCAGAATTTGTGGAGTGGTCTCTTGCTGGAATAAGATCACCCTTGCTTTCACCTGAGAGCCAGTCCCAGTCCACTCCAGACTCCAGCGGAGGGTCATTCACCCAACCACAGAAGTCCATTTCAAAGTCACAAAATCCTACAAAGAAAAAACATAGATCCATAGAAAGTACGCGACCACACATGATGCACAAAGTAGAGCAACCTCCTCCAAACATGTACACTAATTTTCATTTATCATTCATTTTCTTTTTTAACTTAATAGTTTTGGAGTTGACATTGGTTACTAACCTGGCGGAGGACAGGCACCATTCAGGACAGTGAGGTCATCAATGGCGATATCTTTTCTCAGTCCATCCCCAACAACCGCCTCAAAAATCACCTGTCATTTGAAATTATGAACAGATTTGAACTTATATGACTACCTGTGTCATTTCTAATAACAGTTTATACGTTAATAAAATTGAATGAACACATATTTATCTAAGAGTATATACCTAATTTTTTCAGGTCAATCTTAAAACTATACTAACATGCCATTATACATGTTTAAAGAGCTATTAAGTGTCAGTCATCCCATCCATGCTAGCAGCAAAAAGATTTCTTTCTGAATTGATTTCAGTATTGTCATTTTCCAGTGTTATTGTCTTTTCAGTATCAAATCTTTTCTTGCTGATGTGCAAGAGGAAAACATCCAAACACACTTTTTATCAGAATGAGGACTGTGGATTTTGTCTCCCATCTGTTGCAGGCAAATTACTTTAAGAGGGGAAGTCTTTGCAGCCAGTATGGGCAGGAGAAAGAATTAAAGTGACCAACAGTTCTTTCAATGGTATGGCCATGTGAGTATCAAGAGAAACTGTAGCAAATCATGAGCACTGCACCAACCCTCCCCCCCCCAAAAAACTGATACAGCTAGTGAAACGCCAAGCCATGTGAATCTGGTATTTGTTTTCAGTTTTGCCTTTACTGTTTACAAACAGTACTGCACAATAAACCTTTAGATAATTAAACTTTTTTCACATTACATATTTTAAAGCAGCAGTTACGGAGAGAACACCGTAAAATGACAAACAAAATGTATAAAACATGTGCATAGATCGTACAAGCCTACTAAAGTTAGAAAATCATTTAAAAAAAGCTAAGAACAAGTGAGTTTTAAGATGCACTAACTCGGAAATCATTTATTTACCAATCATTAAGTGATAGCCAACTACTAGGTACCTGATACTGGGTGTGGGGACTGGAGAGTGTCACTCTTCCGTGTCTCCAGTGCTTCCCCTGATCTCCACTTCTGGTCCAGAGATGGTTGCTGTTGTTGTCGGCAGTTTGAAGGTAAACACTGAGATCTCCGACTCCACTTCCCTCCATATAGTACCAGAACATTAGGCACTCGCCCTCAGGAGGGGTGGGCTCCATCAGTGCGGTCATCACTGCGCCTCTGGATCCCACAGGGTGACTCCACAACTGGGCACTCAGGTAATAACCTATGCAATAACACAGAGTTGCACACATGCTGAATTTGACTTGAGAGTGTGTGTTTGTATGTCAGTTTGTGTGTGAGCTGTTTTACATAAAGCTGGAATAAATGTACAATTTATTGTAAAACATCATCCTCAAAGATATTGCAGTTACAAAGAGGAAAGATGTCATCACTATCATCATTATATCCTAGTATGATTTGTATGTAATTTGTATGACATTTTGTCATAATTAATGTATGAATTCTTGAGTTATGGCTCAAAACATGTTGTGTGAGGTTACAGTGACCTCTGAATTCTTCAGTCCAAGTGGATATATATTCGTGCCAAATTTGAAAAACTTCCCTCAAGGTGTTCTTGAGATTTTGAATCCTCAAGATTGAGAAAGACAAGGTAACAATAACCTTAAACTTTGACTGATGAGCACCAAAATCTAATCAGTTCATCACTGAGGTTATGTGGATGTTTAGATCAATTTTGAAGTGATTCCTTCAAGTTGTTCTTAAGAAATCACGTTTACATGAATGAGACAGATGAGTTCACTGTAACCTTGAATTTTGACCTTTGGCCACTAAAATGTAATCAGTTCATTTTTGAGTCTAAGTAGACATTTGTGCCAAATTTGAAGAAATGACCTCAAGGCATGCTTGAGATATCATGTTGACAAGATCGGGACTGAGGGAACAAGAAAAAACATGAGCTATCACCGGCACAGAGGCATAAAAATCCTGCATAGTTCATCCTTAAATTCAATGATAACAGAGTACAGTATAGTCAACTCAGTTCTAACACAACAGCTTTCCCAGTGTCTTTGATTGGAGGAACTCAAACTCTGAGCAGATGTGCCGAAATGAGAAAGATATACAGGCTAAAAAATAAAAACAAACTCTGGTTTTTAGTTTGGACATGATTTGACAAATTCACAGGAGATCAGCTCCCTATTTTTTTATTTCAAAGAGTTTCTAACCTTGCTGTGTCCCCAGAGTGTGATCTGTGGCGGGACCTGACGAGTTGGCTGGTTGCGATGTCCCCGTGATTCGGCTCCAGCTGAAATCTGTGGACGGTTTGGGCAGAAGACCACAGAGGGAGCCCTGGAAGGTGCACTCTCTCTCAGCTGGACAAGAGTCGGTTTCACTGCTGAATACCTTGACGTCATCGATGGCTATGGTGCCTTGTGTCCCACCGACGACAGCTTCTATGATAAACTAGAGAGCAACATAAAATAATCAAAGTGTGGGTTTCAAGATAACAAGCAGTTGTTTATGCTTTTAAAGTAGTGACAAAAATCAATGAGAAACAAAACCAAATTTATTCAAAAGGCACTGAAATTATTCCATAATTAAGTTTCAATAAGAACAGAAAGAAAATGGAAATATTAGTTCTAAGACAAAGAAAGAAAAGGCTTATGTTTTATAATGGGAACATTAATTTGCAAGTATTACAATTATTTGGCTCTATGCACAATAAAAAAATAAATCAATTTAATTTAATTCAATTCATCATTTGTTAGAGGGAAATTTGTGTTGCAGCAAGTGCAAAAACATAATAAAACCATATAAAGCACAAACAATATGACAGAAAAAAACAACGGTTGACTTTAATCTGTACACAGGATGACTTGCACCTGTGCGCATTCATACTCCACAAGAGCAGATTATAAGTGTCCATCATGACTCCATGGGGCCTATAATAATTCAGTAGGCATTAAAAATGTTAACATCTCCTAATAATGTAAACTTCTAATGTAGCATACAGCACCTTCAACGGATAATGACAGTAACAATGTCCTACCGCTCTAAATCAACCTTTTTTATTAAGACTAGCAAAGAAATAAACCCACAAAAAAGAACAACAATAATACCTGTATTGGTTTGTCACTTTTGAAGGTAAGATCTGCAAATCTCCATTTGTTTCCCTGGGTGCCACTTCTCATCCATACAACTGTCTCCGCTTCACCCGAACGCTTTGCGATAAACTTCAATGAGCCTGATAATAAAATATCAACTCAACATTTGAGGCACATGTAGAGAAGTCTTTCAGTCCAATAGCAAAAAAGCCAAAGAAGGTCAAAATGAATCAGAATTGTATGGATTATAAAACGTACTGGAAAGTAGTTTGTTTTCTATACCTCCTAATTATATATAATTCAATGTAATATCTATTTAAATGCCTATATAATGAGAAGTGAGGCACATACCGATGCTGTTCCCAAATATGTGATACATGAAGCTCACACATATGATTTGATCTTTAGGTTGCGGGTAGCTGATGAGTCGAGCTGCTGATGAGATATTCAAGTTGTATGAGGTCGTTACAAGCATGTAGTAGCCTGTAGAGGATGAAAAAAAGGGTTAAAAAAATCACGCCTTTTTAAATCATTAAGTACTCTGCATGCTTGCAATATCAATCATATATAGGAAATCAAAAATATTTGGTCAACAGTGTTTGGTTTTAGAAAATCACAAGGTGCTTACACTTTAAAGTACGCTGAGATGTATTTATTTTACGGATGCTTATTAACTTTCATGTAAGCTGTATTGATGGAGGGGTTGCTATTTGAAAGTGCTTTAATTTTTTTCTTTTTGACATCATGAACGTATTATACACATTATGAGCTAAATGCACAGTCAGTGCCGTGGATGAGCATTTCCGACTGTCACCACAGATTCAGGCTTCCAGAGTTAATAACATCACAAACCTAAGAAACAAATTACGTCAAAATATGAAACAAACAGCATCAGAGAAGAAGTCCTGTGTAGCTATGCATCGGTATTCTTCAAGTTAAGGCATTACTGTTTCCAAGTTAAGTTTTTCTCCTATTTCAGCTTCTAAGAGCTGACAAAACCCTTTTTTTCTATCATCAGCATCTTGAACTGGAACAATGTGCTGTCTTAATTTCATAGTGCAAGTACCACTGTTTTACATTGCAATCACATATTGAGCTTTCATGGTGCATTTTTCAAACACAAGGCAAGAGCTAAAACAAAATTCTAGTTTACTGTCAGACACTCACCCTTCCCGTCTGGGCCCTCCATAAATCCTCCATCACTTCTTTTCCATAGAAGGCTGGCAGTGAGGTCGTGGTACCATGAACATGTGTCCTCTTCAAAATCACATGAGAGTTGGTCTGATCCTGCGGGGATGTCGCCCTCTCCACAGTTCTCGAATTTGATATCGTCCAACATGACGTCCTTGTTTGCCCCATATGGAGGGTTGAATGAAAACAGCAGCTGCAGAGAGAGAAATGTTTTACTCTACATTTATTCTGAAACACAATATTAATAATGATTACTTTTTAACCTCTTAAGGCTGCATTTCCTAGATTTCTGGTCCCAGGAGAAAAAACGAGTTGCTCCTTCCACTCTCTGTGTTCTCTGTACGTACTTTGATGCCTTTAAAGGGAAAGTTCACCCCAAAATAATAAAAGAAAAGATTTATCAATCTAGATGGTTCTGGTGTGAGTTGCAGAGTGTTGAAGATATCAGCTGTGCATCTTCACTCTAATATACTGGATCTAGACCGCACTCGGCTTACGGTGCTAAAAGTGTCAAAAAATACATTTGAAAAACTCAACAGCAATATCTCTTTCCAGAAATCATGACCTGGTTACTCGAGATGATTCACAGACAGCGGTTTGAATGAGCTTCATGTTGGCACATTTTTTGCATTTAACAGTATGAACACAGCCAAAATTTTTTAAAAACTTAACAAACAATTAACCTGGCTCTGTCCCAAGTAGTTAAAATCAGCCTAGTGTGAACTGTCACTTTGACCACACTAAAGGCACAAAACAGACTTCACTGACGCGACTGCTTTGATTTTTATGTACCTGGTAAACATAGTGCCAAATAAAAAAACAATAAGCAAAATATTTATTGATTTATTGATCTCCCAGGGGGAAATGAGTTGTTATATAAAAACGGGAAGCACTGCAGATAAAGATACTATAAAATTTAGATGTACAATAAAGATTAAAAAGTTAAGGGTACCCTGTGACTCAGGTGCAAAATAAATACCGTAGTAAAAATAAATTAAACCTAATTTCTTCTTTTAAGTTAAGGAGTTTCAAAATCTGACACTGTTGGCTCCCCCTTTGTTTCTCCTATTGTTTTTCTTTGGCATATTATTATTTGGCAAATTATCATGCTCTAAGTTTTGGAACTCTGAGGATTTTTTGTTGCCATGGATACAATGAGGTATGCTGTAGGCTAAAACCCGTGCGCCGTTTTGTTTGTTTTTCAGCCAATACTTTTTTAACATTTGGTCAAATTAGGAGCATTAATTGTTTGCAGGATAAACTATTTATGGGTTGTAATTTTTGTCAAGAAAGCTTTTTTGGATTACTCTGAAGAAAACGTAAAAACATGTATTTTTTCCTACAATCTCTGAGCGGACTTCTGTATGATGGTTTTAGATGACTGTGTTTGTGTACAGCCTAAAAGCATGCAGGATATTTCACTGACCTTGTATCCTCCCGGCTGATTACCGATGAAAGCTGTGGCATTCTCCCAACCGTCGGTCTTACTTTTAGAAATATCAAGCAAACCTTCCTCATCAGTGCCCCTGATCATTTTTACTTGAAGGTGTGATGTTGGTGTAAATGTATTCTCATCGTAAATATGGTACCAGAAACTGAAACACAATGACGGTCAATGCATCAAAGCAGGCACAGCAGCAGGGTATATATATAAACTCAAGACAAATTCAAGTGAAATGATTGATATGCATAATCAGCCAAAGATATAGCTATACTTTTTTATTTATTTCTTGGCACACAAAAACATAAACATATTTTTGTTATGTTACTAAACAGCATGTTTACTACACAGGTGTGCCTTGGGTGCAATAATCATGCAGTTTTATCATCAAAAAAGTACATTTTTTAGGATTTAACATGAATGGTGCTGCTCACTTGCACAAATTTTAAGAAATTTGCAATCAAAATTTCAGAGGAATAAGTCTTTTGTAGGCATAAAATATGACTGATTTCTTAAACCTGTAAAAACCTCTGGAGTAAAAAAAGAGTTTTGAAAAAGTGTTTTGTTTAAACTTTTGTTAGGTGTAACTGTAAAATACATATCATTTTAAAAAAGTGTTGTTTTTAGTACCTGATCTGGCATCCCAGAGCTGCCAGGTTTTTAACCGAATACTCCAAAATAGCCAATGCAGAGAAACCACTTTGTTGTTTTCCATCTATATGCATGACATATCCTGTATGCAGCACATAAATATCGATTAACAGATGAGCACCAGTCTTGTAATCTGATTAAATACTTTTGTCACAGATTCAAAACGTATGACAAAGTAATGACACAAATGAAACATGGTCGAAGGTTAATATTTACCATAGGGACTTCCTGTGGTATGGTCCACACCGGGTACTGAGGTGATGTTTGCCATCTGCCACCTCCAGCGGTATGAGGGCTGACTGACGTCGTGCCAACCACACAAGTGATTGTCAAAGTTACATGACCCTTAACAAAGAAGAGTAGAACAGAGTGAAAATGAGGTCAGAAAGTTTAAATGTACTGGTGTAACATCGGTATCAGTAGATATTCGCCTTGTTGATGGTCATCAGTCTATCTGCAAAGAAGACAACATTCTCTGATCAAATACCTTCACAAATAGCATCCTCAATACAAACGTTTTACAGTCTGATTGATTTTTATTGTTTTGGTGACATTCAGTAAGAAAAAGTTTAGTCAAAGTGTCAGCACACCACAAAACTCCTCATCTGAGCCGTCCTCACAGTCCCTCTTGAAATCACAAACGAGTTCAGCAGGAAGACATTCCCCAGATGTACAGTTGAACCCCCCGTCGGGACAAGAGGACACGATGACCAACAACACTGTGAAGAGAGATCATGAGAAAAGAATCTGATTTATGAATGATTTTTAATTCCATCTATGTCTTTTTTGATCAGCATCGCAAAGCTATCAAATAACAGTGTGTATATTTCACAATCACATGCATTTTTTTCTATCACAACTGATGCGTAAACTTAGCACTCTGTAGTTTGCATGAGTGACACCTCCGGTGACTTCTCCATCATCTTTTAACCCCTTTTTAACCACCACCATACAAGATAATGTAAGTGGTGTCAACAGGCCTGGGTATCTATGGCTTAAGCCTTGAGCTTCAATGTTTATAAATAGCCTCAGATATAAATATTTAGGTTATATTTTTCAGAAATAAGTATATGCTTAATTATTAAAAAAAAAACAGTCATTACATTCATACTTGTACTTGACTATATAGTTACATTCCACCACTGCTAACATCAATAAATACTACTTTTACCATTTTACCAGCTCTAGGCAACATTTTTAATGATAGCATTTGTAAATTATTATGTACTCAATACTTTTCACTAACAATTACTGATATCTTTCCCATCACAATTCATAACTTATCTAGAAAGTGAAAAGAACAGGTTTGTGGAGGGTTAAATAAGAGCACAAACATGCATCAAAATAGAGCATGTTCATCCAAAAATAAAATAAAATAAAATAAACTTCCCACCAAAGGATCTACTTGGACCTCCCAAACTGAGGTCCGACCTACACACCTACAAAGACGCCCCTGATGGTCACTACCTTGAAGATAATATTTAGCTATGAAGACCCTTACCTGAGAGCAGAACCAATATCCGCTTCACGTCTGGAGAAACATGACACATGGTGAGAAAATCCAAAGAAAAAGAAAATCCTTAAAGTATGATGATCACCCCACTCATTAAGTTTGTGTCTGTGTTACTGAAATGCAACTTTTATTACAACAACGGAGCTCAGGCAGCGAGTTCTTATCATTAAACCCTTAAAGTTTGAAGTCCAGGGTGTTCTCAGTGAACTGCATTATATTTCCGTTGCTTGTCTTTATGAGCCTCAATGAGAGATTTACTACCTAATGTTATACACTGTAGATGTTCCAGATGACAGTGCAGATCCAGATTTGTGTTTTCTTTGACCTTCAGTCAAAAAGCCTTTTCGTCATGATGAAGTTAACTGATTTTTAAAGGCACATGGAAAGTTAGAATTTTATCTGGAATAGCATAGTTTGGATTTCAAAAAGACATTTTTATGTAAAGTCAAAAACACATCACAAACCAAATGTATTTTATGAATTTAGGACAAGTATTTATATTAACATTAAAGGATAAACTCTCCTTTCTCTGTTACACTTCTGTAGTATGAGATAATGCTAAGCTATACTGGATCTTATCTGACTTTCCAACTGGGAGATAAAAACACCAGGCAAACTAGATACTCTGTTCTAGTTTCAGCGTTTGAGGTCAATGTGTGCTCTGCATAACGGTGAGGGAAAGAGCTGTTCATTTTTAACCTCATTAATCAACCGTTAAACAGCTCTGAGAAGAGGTCTACAGTAAAATGGGTTCAAACCTCAAAGAGTAGCCTAAAAAGCAAAACACTAACCAGTATGAATGCAACTTAACAGTTCAGTTTAAGAGTCTGGAAATAGTATAATCTTTAAAATAATTGGTTAGATGCACTCTATCAACACACAACAACAAAGCTTGCTACTTTCCTGTCCAGCCTGTAACAAACCAAAAAAACTGGTTCCTTTACAGGGGCAGTAAACGGACGTCTCACACCTGTTAGGCCTGCAGGCATCTGGTCAATAAAACGGTGACATCATCTCACAAACAGCGTGCAAAGGTTTGTGAATCAGGGGGAAGCAGAACTGACAGTCATGTTTATTATATAATAATATTTCACTATTATTCCACATATCACTATATATTCTGAATTTAATACCGGCTATGTAAACAGCGTATTCTGCTTGGATATTTTGAATTACGCCTTTTTCAAATTAAACACTTTTGGATAAAGACAAGGTGGATATGCCTGTATAATGGTGCCATGCTGTTGTTCAGACAGCCCATAAGTCGCAAAAATTGCCCATTGGGACGAAAGCGAATTTCTCCGACAGCCCGTTATCCAAAAAAAGAAACAAACACCCATCTCTCTGAAGTCCTATTTCCCTGCAGTTAGTTCCAGTTTACCAGCAGCTTTTGGCTCATGATCCCGGCTGCTTTTGACCAATCCTTCCATGCTTTTTTTTTTTTTGACTTTGTGTCACCAATCACAAGTGTTTTAGGCCAAAGTTGTATATTTTCCAAACCACAAAGAGTTTTTGTGCCTACACCTAATCAATTCGGGTTGTCTGACTGCAGTGTGTATTTCAGTGAAATGGGACATCCCAGCAATGGCTTCGTTTTTGAAATAATGGGCTGTTCCATTTGTCATACTACTGGGGCTTTGTAAATTCGGGCTGAATAATTGGCAGTCCCTGATATATATTTGGGTTTTAGGCAAATTTTTGGAGTTTTTATACAGAGAGATGCATGTCCACAAGAGAAATTCACATTTCTTGTTGGAAGAATAAACACACATAGTTTTAAACATTAAGAAAAGACTTTCTAGAAGGTTGCTTAAAGAATGAAAGAGGGAGTCTGCAGAAAAGTGGCAGTGAAAGTGGGTAGTGCTATTAGCTGTGACTTTTTGAAGGTAACTCCTGTTTGCCTTTTTTCTCAAATCATGAACCAGAAACTTAGAAACTACTCCACTGTACAAGTCCTACTTACAGGCTTTAAAAAAATCCATCAGTTCAGTCACACAGGTTCATATTTCAGCACAGCCCTCTGCCCCGAAAAGGAGAATAACAAAAGGGGAAGTGAAAATACAAAATGCTATGATAGATGTCAATGCAGAGCTGGAGAACAAACCTCAACATCTGAATGCCTCTGCCCCAAAACAGGATATTGTGTTGCTACACTCAGGATGCACAAAAATTTGTCTTCATCAGCAACAGTGCAATATGACTCTACTTGAATAACCTCACAAATATTCTGCTGCCTCTTTACAGCTATCATGACACTTGTAGTGTACATACTACTAGAAATTAATGACTTTTATCGCCCTTTTACTTGCTCTGTCAACAAGGGTGCACTGTTGCATACATGCAGACTATGCAGAACTGACTAGCTTATTTTATTCTTATTTCAGTAGCTAATTCTTGCTCAGTGGTTTCTTTACATTTTTCAAAGCGGTTGGATAAATGCTAAGGCATTTTCGAAAGTTCATGGTTTACGTGAGAAGTTGTTTGGAAGCACCACGTGTTTGGTATGACTTCCTAAAGGTTGTTACGATAAGATTCAGGGAAACTTCAAGCAAGTAATTTTCTCGGCTCTGATTGGACAGTTATTTTTTCACATTGCCACGATAGCAATTCAAAATTAAGCAGCACATTTCTTCAACAATGTTTTTTGCATACATAGTTTTCTTATTGGAGTCCGAGTAAAGTTGTACAGTGAAGAACTGGAAAGCTACAACAATACTCCATTTTGTTCTGAACACTTGTAAGAAGTTGGGTGGAGTAGAAATAAAGTGTGTGATAGAGTGTCACAAGGGAATCCTGGCGACTGTTTTTTCCTCAACTTCTTCACGTAACGCCGCTGGGCGCCTTTTTTGTGGGTCAATTCACAATGAAGGGGATCTGTCTGCGTTAACCTTTCCCGCCATTCTGTTTAGGAAAACAATAACAGTAATAATAGTTTTTAGTCTGTAAGAAGGAGTGTTAGTTGTTCATCAGCTGAACATATTAATAGACCACAACTTACATCAGTGACATCAGGGCCAGATGTTGTAAACATTAGCATCAGCCCTTTTTCACTGACAGCAGCTATATGCACTAGTTTTTAGCAATTTGGGAAAAGAGAATAGCTAAAAAATCTGAACATCATTTGGGAAAAACTGCCTGTAGCAAACCCCAGGTCAGACAATGGTTGAGCATACTGGTGGTTTTAAATCTTTGAAACCTGGATCATCATGACTTTTCTTGTGCTGCATGCAGATGCCCATCACAAGTACTTATTATTTGAATACAAAGTTCGGGGTTCGGTTCGGATTCCTTACAAAACATGTCAAAAGGCAAAGAGCAACTTGGCAAGAAAATGTCCTGAAAACTGCAAGAAATTAGTAGATTCAGAAAAATATTTTTAAAAAGCTAGGGGAAAATGTCTAGAGAATTATATATCAGGTCATTTCTTTTTTTCTCACTTTCCCGTTTTTTGTGTTGTTGTTGGGGTTTTTTATCTTCAGGTAATTTTTTTGAACATTCACAAATTTCTTGTTAATTTCTGGGTCATATCTTCTAAAATTGCTCAATGCCTTCTTTTCATTTTTTGAAAGAAATCAAGTCAAATGAAGGGTAAACCGTCATTGTTTTCCTTTCAACTGTGCATAAAACACACCTTCCAAACTATCGAAAGAGCTGAAGGAACACACAAACAAAATCCACCGTCACATCTGCGAAATATAACCAGAAAACATGTAAATATATACACAAGCATAGTACACAACCATATACATGAGTGAAATAAGCATCTCAGCCTCACTGATAATGTTACCGAAAAAAGAAAACATTTTAAACCATACCGCACCTTATTCCCAGGAATGGGAACAAGGTGCCTGCCTGGTGCTTATTTCAGTGAGAAACAGATAGAAACATCCGTACAAACGTTTCTGTGTTTTCCTCCATTTTTTTCCCAGACGTTTGTGCTGTAATGACGTGTTTCCGCCCAGACGGCTTCGAAATAAAAGTCCTAAAATAAACAAACATTAAATGTGACTTTTAAATAAAAAGGTGACAGAAAGTTAATTAAACTTTAGTTTCACCTCATTTACAGATATTGTTTATCTTTTTAAGGGTCATTTACAGAGCCTACATCATATTTTGGGACTTATTGTTCCCCAACTGTGATTATTATTCTGAAACCAAACAACAAATGTTAAATGAGCATCAACGCCCATAACTATGCATAACTTTGGGCCTTAATAAAATGTAAATGGTGGAGTTATGTAAAAAAAAAAAAAAAAAAATCAACCCTGCACAGGGAAATTAGTTGAGGAGACCGTAACCATTTTTTTTGTAGCAGACTGTAAACATGTTTATTTCTGCTGTATAGTTGGCCATTTTAACTGAGAGGTTGGATGCTGCGCCACTGGACCACTGACTCTGATGAGTCATGTTTAACACAAATCTCTTACACATCATTTTGTTCCAGGACAGGAAGTGAATGGGGCCACTTTTTGCCATTTCTGGAGCATGACTCCGTGCAAGACAGAAAGTGTGTGTTTGTGTATGTTGCTACTACTTCCCTCCCAACCCCCCCTTTTACCAGTGGCAAAATGTTGAAATGTGCCCATCTGAAACATGACACTTTCTCAATGAGAAGGAAAAAAAAGGGACAGTGTCAGTGGTATTAAGATTCCCTCCTTTTCATGTTCATGCTCATAAGTCCTCTGCTTGCAATGCGTGGACAATGTCTGCAGCTCTGAGACTTATCAGAAGAATGCTGACCCAGAGGATAACTCTAGCAGCCTTTGTGCTCCTCATCCCAACATCTGAATGTTTAACAAGAAATGGTACAGTAGAAATTTAAGCTTTCTTACGTGACATATTCTGCTTGTAAGGACTTAGTTCTAAGTCTTATATTATGGTATATTGTTAGTTTTTTGTTGTATTGGAGATTATTCATTTGTGTCATTACAGGATGGTACTCAAAACTACTGCTTAATCTGGATAAGGTTGTTACTTATTATTATAGTTGATGTGTCATTGTCACAAACCTTATTAAGACCTGAAGCAACATGCTTTATCTGAAGGATGCTCTAAGTGCATCTCTTGTCTTGTGTGTCACAGTGAAACAGGAAACAATTGTTTGCATTTATTTTTATTTTCTGAATTAGATGATTTAAATAATAATAACATTGATAAAAACACATTTCAGTGAAGGTTGTGCAAAAGCTTATTTTAAATGAATAAACTTCTGCTTTTGTGCCACATAATTTAAACATTTTTTAAACATCTCTCTGCAGATTCCCCGTTTGCACTCACTAACAAGGCCACTGGTTTTTGTTTGGTGAAAAGAACAACCCGCTGCCTTGAAATGCGCTGGACAACCGGTGATCGGCTTTTTGTTACTTCAAGCAGAAAGTGCCTGGGTGCGCAGGGCAAAACTGTGGGGAGTGAAGTGAGCCTCTACGACTGTGACGAGAAGAGCGAGCTACAAAGGTGGGAATGCAAGAACGAGACGCTGCTCGTCCTCAAAGGCCAACAGCTCTACATTGAGGTCAGGGCTGATGAGTCGGTTGCTCTCTCAAAAACCTCGGGGCCAAACAATGAGTTCACGATTCAAGGGACAGCAAGTGGTGCTTGCTCGAGAACATACAGAGGTACAGTATAAAACCTCTGCTCTGAGGTTAATAGCCAACACAGTGAGCAAATGAACTTCCTTGTGACACACATCAGATTTTGTTTGGATACTTAAGCTCTTTATGAGGATTTATCACAAAACCTGTGTATTTTAAGTGTCACAAATGAGGTAGCATGATGCAACTCACTGGAGTTTGGCAGTGCATGCCTGGAGTGCAATAATGATGAAGAGAAAACAACCTCATGATTTACTTCTGCTTTAAAAGAATCTGACAAAAACAATAGGTCTTTGCAGAATAATTCATTTGCAGCAGTTCAATTTAAGATTTAATTTGATTAACCAATGTCTTTTTTTTCTTTCAGAGCTTTACACTATTGAAGGAAATGCATTTGGAAAGATTTGCATGTTTCCCTTCCTGTACAAAGACCGCTGGTTTGGAGACTGCACTACGTATGACTCCTCAACAAAGCGTCAATGGTGTGCAATTGGAACAAAATATGATCAAGAACTGTGGGGATACTGCCCGACTACTTGTAAGTACTGCATTCAAGATTTAAATCTCATTACAGTGAGTAAGAAGCATGCATCTTTCAGTTTTAGCACACATTAGATTACATAACAAGTTGTTGTGCACTAGTTTTGTCAACATGCAATAAGCAATATAAATTCTGAATGACTTAATAATTTTCCATTTCTCTGTATGCATACACAGCCACAGACCACTGGGCGAAAAACGCTGTAACAGGATCATTTTACCAGCTCAACACACAGGCGGTCTTGACTTGGGACCAGGCTGCAACTAGCTGCAAACAGCAGGGGGGCTCCCTGCTTAGCATCAGTGATCCCAATGAACAGGCTTTTATCTCAGGTAAGGTGCTACCGAAACATACTGACCCAACATAGAGAGGTTAGTTTCTACAGATATCATTAATAATTGCTTATATCACATGGGCTATAAATTATTTGATATTAAATCAAAAGATCCTTAAACTACCACCACATTACGCTATATTTTTCCATTATATATGATCATACCCAATATACTATTTTGTGATAAATTGCTATTTAAACTTCTGTTTTATGCATTCATTCTGAGGAAGAAAAAAATATATTAAAGATCTTTAAACAGAGTTTCTGCAGCTTACGACTTTTAAAGACTTTTCAGCACTACTTAGAATTAAATTTAGGCCCAATATTACAATATCCATTTTTTCCCCCTAAAAATATTTATTGTAACATTTTTGGTGATGTTAATGCAATCATCAGGGGGCAAAATCATGAAATCCTATTTCCCATGTTGGCATTTTTAGGACTTTTTAAAGATTCATTTAAGACATTTCAATATCAGTTAAGGCCTTTTCTAGAATAATGAATTCAGTTCTGTTTAAGACCTTCTATGGACGGGAACCCTGCTTAAAATGTTTACCAAGTTAATATTTGTCTGATGATTGAACTCAAGTTGACATGCCATTTTTCAAGTCAGGAGTTTTCTCAGTTCAGGTCAGGTTAGTTGAGGTTGATTTTTTATGAACAACATTATGATGAAAATACAACATTTGAATTCAAACTGAATATATTTCATGCAATTGGATAACGGAGTTAAGGGTTTTAGCTGTGTTGGATAAAAAAAGGGAATCATTGCACTCATTCCTTTCAACATTATTATTATTATTATTTTTTTGGCTAATATAAAAAAGACTAAAGCGTGGGGGCTTTCTTAAATTTGTCAAGGGAAAACAGCAGTATGCACATATTAAGGGGCAAAGCTATCAAGTTTACTTGCTTAAAGCTTAAAGCTACTCCAAGTTTAATGAAGACCACATTTCTATCCTGCCTGGTTCTTAAGTGTGCAGCCTTCCTTAAAATGACCCATTAACCTTTAAGATACCAGCTATTTTAAGAAAAAGAGAACAAAACCTCACAATCAACCTACTGTTTTGTTAAGCAGTTGGTCCATGAATCATTGTTACAGTGGAGAGAGATTGTGCAAATAGTTTCGTTCAGGAGATGATATGAAGCCTCTGCATTTGGTTGCTAATCTGAAGTCAAATTGGAACTGAACTGTTCTCCCAGTCACACTTATTCAGTAAAGCATTTTCACACATTATTAGATTTATCTGTACATGCGCTGTTTTAGGGTGAAAGTCATCAGGAACATGATAAATATTGTAAGATTTCCCTATACATTATATTGCTTTTGTATTGATGCTTTTGGTTTATTTCGTTGTGCTTGTTTGACTCTGATTCTGTCTCTGTGCATGTTATTAAGCAACACAAAAGAGGAACATTGTGGAAAAGAGGAACAATTTCTTTACTCTGTCTTTTTCCCTTTTTTGTCCCTCTCAACCACACAAACACACAAAAACACACAGCCCTGGTGGGAACAGGAAAACATAAACTTTGGATTGGGGTGGTCCTGGACCCAGAGCATGGCTGGCAGTGGTCTGACAGGAAACCCTTCCGTTATCTCAGATGGAGCACAGGTAAGCCTTCACTCCAGTTAAATGGCTTAAAATGCTCACTTTAACACTATAACAACTTTATCAGTTAAAGAGTCACGTGTTTGCCTCATGAGTTGGTAGAGACCAAAAACAGAGCTAAAAGAGAGCGAATATTTAACTTGCATTCATCAAGTTGACTCAAACATGACTCCAAA
Source organism: Plectropomus leopardus (assembly GCF_026936395.1). Lineage (NCBI taxonomy): Eukaryota > Metazoa > Chordata > Actinopteri > Perciformes > Serranidae > Plectropomus > Plectropomus leopardus. Next base: position 28,122,703 of record NC_142187.1, on the reverse strand, counting down.
TAAATGCTAATGTTGCGTTGGAGTTGTTGTGTGAAGTGTCAGCCGTTTGCTAACACGTTTTCATTTAAATTATAAGTTGACGGTATGACACTGTGGCGTTTGCAGCTCGTTGCCACGGCCCGCAGGTGGCTAAACATTAGCTTAAGTAATTTTTTTTTTTTTAATAAGGCAAACCCATGTAAAAAAAATGTTTTCAACATTATCTTTTCATCCTGTCAATCATAGTTAGTCTTGTCTTCTGTGTGATTTTACCATTTATCTTTTGATTAGAGCCGATCCATTCTCCTTTAAGGCTGGGGTGGGCAGTTTTCAGGAAAAGTGGGGAAAAAAAGACCAGAATTGAAATTACACCTCCCTCATCTCTGTCCTAAGACCCCCCCTACTGGACAAGTGCAGTATGCATGCTCTTTATACAATAACCTGTACAAATACTATGCTGTGCCTAAATCTGATACTATCATGATGCAATACATTGTGTAGGCTACACTATGTACTTACTAGAATAATGTGTGAATTTTGACAGGGTAATGTTTTCTCAAATGAAACACAGATTTTGCACAATTATCAGAAATGACGGACACAAGATTTGACAGTTTTTCCTCTGCTCGGCAAACTAAATCCGGTGGACAATTATTGTCAATATTTATAACATTGTCACTTGCCAAAATACATGCTTGCTTTATGTGCTTATTTGTTTACTTGTCTTCCACTGTAGTGATTTATAGGGCTGTACCCGACTCAGAATTATGTCAAATTGAATTAGATTTTGTTGTTCAATATGAATTTTCGACGATTTGTTTTGTTTTCTATAAAATGTTCTAAAGTCTGAATGGGAAATGACCGAAGTTCAGTGTGACAGCTGCATTCATGTTATATAGTAAATAACCTAACGGTGCTTGATAGATCGTAAATGTGCAACAAATTTGCAAAATTTTTGCCGATATCAAACAAAAGCCAGAGACTGTGCTCCTCTCTGCTGCTGTCAGCATGTCTGCAGCTCCATGTATCAAAGGGTAGTATGAAAATCAAGAGCACTCACTCCGCAGATAAATCTGGGGACTTAGAAGTACACTGCACAGGCAAAAAACGACTGCTAGACTTTAAGCAATCTTAGTGACTGAGGGTGTCCAACTGATGATTCGAATCTCCAACTTTCAAGGGGCAGTCCTATTTATTTATTTATTGTAATTAAAGTGAGCATGCATTCATGGCACATTATGAGTGCACTAAATGCATGAATATGTGAATGTTGTCGAATATCTGCCCACAAATATCATATTACAATCTTCTACAGTGAAGACAACATTTTAACATACAATAACATCAAACAAAACAATGCCCATAAACTGTATAGCTTATGCCAAAACAACAGCAGTGCCTGATGATAAAATTGACAGCCAGCTAGCAAGCTAATGCCAGCGCTGACGTTATCATTTGCGATACCAAATTATTACAGAATTATAGTAACTAACTGATGGCTTAAATCCAACAACAATATAGTGGTAGTGGACAAGTACACTTTTATTTATATAATGTTTTGGCGTTTAAAGCCACAGTTGGCAGACACTTCACCAGTCTGAAATGTGTTTGTGGTTCTGCTCCTTCTAAGTAGGCAACATGGCAACGAAGGTGAGAATTGTCTAACGCTCCACACTAAACTTTTTGACCATTATGAGTGCACCACCAGGGTACTTGCAGTGCACTGCATTTTGCCATACTTCTCAGTGTGAACGCACGGTACTGGTCATTCATCTCAATGTGATCCTGTTGCCATTAAACAGCAGCAACTCTATGGGAATTACAATCCTATTTTTTTTTTTGCAAATTTATGAACCTGTAAAGCCGTCTGAGATGATATTCTGTCATTTAAAGCTTTAGCTAGCTACATATAGACATACATTTAAACTGGCTTCAGTCATGAGCCTTTGGCTGAGGTTAGCAGAAGGCTAAACTATTGCAACATTTTATTTACATCTCTAAAAGCAGGCAGTTGTTGCCGATGCTGGAATAGCAACTTTTTCTGCAGGACTCCCTGCCATTAAGCAGCATCAGAAGAAATGTGCACACAAATTTTAATTTTTAGAGCAGCAAATCGGAACAGACTCTCTCCGAAATGGCCTGTTGATTGGCCAAAGTCTCCCATCATAAGCTAGATTTTTACTACAAAAGTCTAGTTTTCTCTTAGCCCACTTGAATTACATTATGCTGAAAAGATATTAAGGAAATTTTACCCAATGATACACACACCCACACACATACACACACAAACTGCCTACCCCAGCTTTAACTCAGTGCCGTGTTTTGTACAGGATTACATAAATTGTCATACCTTGTGATATTCTAATGAGTTTGGGTTTGTGGAAAACAAGTTGTATTTTTCACAGGCTCTAATTAAATGGTATAAATGTAGTATTCTGTTCGTATTTGAAACCACGTCATTGACACATGCAAATTCTATAACTGATGTGAAACTCTTGGAACAAAATGTATGTGAATCTTTACTGATAAAAAAAAGCAATCTCAAATCAAATCATCTTGTTTTAGGAAATCCACTTCCTAATCCGGGACACAACTGTGCATTTTTGGACACTGCTGGGCAGCACATGTGGCAAAGTTCAACATGCGGCAAAAAACTGGGCTACATCTGCTACAAAGACGGGGCCGCGCCAGCTCCTCCACAAAGTACAGAAACATATTCCACACTGTTCTACACTTTCACTGTATGATACCAGTCATTCAATCCCCTTCATCTTTAACCTTTTCACTATTAGTTGAGCAAGGACACTGTGCCACCCCTTGGATTCCCTACAACGGCCACTGCTTCCAAATTCTGCGTACTCCAACTCAAACATGGAGTGGTGCCCAGAAAGCGTGCCGCAAAGAAGAAGGGGATTTAGTGAGCATCCGTAATGTGGAGGACCAAAGCTTCGTCATCTCTCAACTGGGATTCGGTATGTAAATACTATAGAAATGAACACAGTCCAACTTTTGAGAACGACTGAGACTGTACTGGTCTGTTTTTGCTGAAGACCAATTTTAAAACATAATCTCTCTTTTTTTAAAAATTCAATATGGGAATCTAAAAAACTCAAAACATTTCAACAGTAAGAGAACATATCAGCATATACTTAAACAACTGCAACCATTAGAAACCTATTCTACGTTACTGCAAGTAAAGAAGACGTATTCAGACCTTATTAGTTATTAAGTAATGAGGTTACTTACTTATCTAAGGAAAAATTGTATATCAGGCGAAGTTGTCATACTCTCACCTCCAGTTCAGTCATGTCCAAATTCATTAAGCTGCCTGTATGAAGAAAAAAAAAAGGTTAGACCATTCTTGATATAAATTATATGAGCAATCTTGACACTAAATAGTAATTATGGTTTGGCAATATGAAGAAAATTTAATATGATATGTTTGTCTAAACACTGTGGTATCATTAATATTGTGAGGTTGACAACAGATGCTTTTGCAAGATATTTACACAATGAGATTTTTGATTAATAAACATCAATAATTGTGCAACAAATATGACTAGGTGGGTAAAGACAAAAAATAGAACAATCATTTCATCACTTCACTGTAAAGCAGGCTTAAAACGAGGAAAATACACTTAATATATTAGGATATCTAAAATCTAATGCTACGGTAGATGGCGAATCAAATATCATTTCAGTCAATGAGATCAGGATGGTAAAATAAGGTATGGTTGGGAGTGAAGGGAGACAGCATTGCCATTTAAAATTAAAATGTTTAAACTTTTTGCCTTCCTCCTACATAGAATTTACAAGCGGATGGCACATAGCTCTTCAAAAACCACGGTCGATCTGGATAACTGCTGGACATTACTAGAAAAACTGCATAAAATAATAAACACAAAATTATTTGATTTAATTTAATATAATTTAATTGAATTCTTGAACAATACAGCATCACCATCGCAAAATATCACCAAGTATGTTTCGTTGAACCATCCTGACATTCAATTGGTCTGATTGGTTTTCCTGTGCCTATCTAATGGACAGTCCTTAAATTTATTTATTTATTCATGTTTGCTGATTATGCAGGGATCTGCAAAGAAGAGTTAATATATAGTAAAGACAGTAAAAACTGTTTTAGTATATAAAATACTGTTTACACAGAACTTGCATATAGATTTAATGATGTCTGTAATTTCCCATGTTTACCAGTGTTGCATGGTATCAATGACCCCATGACTTTCAGTGTGTAGAGTATGTTAACAAGTGTGAAATTTTGGACAATGGTTGACATGAGGTCTATGTCTGAAGCATCCACTGATGAGCTCTGGATCGGGTTTAACGACATAAGGACGGAGGGGCTGTTTGACTGGAGCGACCACTCTACTGTCAGCTTCACCAGCTGGCAGTTTGGGAAGCCTTCTGTCTCCACTGATGCAGATGACTGTGTTCTTATTACAGGAGAGGTAAGGAGCACCGTGTAGATATGTCGCTGCACATACATTTAAACCTTCTTATATACAGACATCTTATGCACAGATGCACTGGAAAAACATGCATGCAAACAACTGGAGTCCTGGTTTTTATACAATGCTTTAAACTTAACTTGAGCATACACATAAATTAAGAACTTTAATCAGATTCATAGATTTTTTTTTATGAACATATTTTTGGTAAGTAGAAACTAAATTCACAAGAATTGTGACAACTTAAAACAACTTACTCATATTAATTATAATTTCTTACAAGTTTGAGGTCATTAAATAGCAAATTACGAAAAAAAACACCTCACACTGGAGTGCAGGGAATGACATTCAAGTCAAACCACAATAGTAAGTAGTCCAAGAGCAAATGGTATGTGTATACATTTTCTTTATTTTCTTTTTCATATTTATTTTAAACTGTTTTTTTTTAAGTAAAAGTAAAAACATTCTGAGTATAAGTATATATAGTCTGTTCATGCAAGAGTCAATCTACGTCCATGCAAATGTTTTACAGTGCTTTTTTTCTTGCAGAATGGGAACTGGGCAGATCACTCATGTGATGAGAAGCATGGATTTATCTGTATGAAGCAGAGCACCACTGAAGTCACCGGAGAAGAAGTGAATTTGGATTTAGGCTGCAAAGCTGTGAGTAAAGTTAACAAGTAATCTTATATGAAAAGAAAAAAGTACCTGACCTTTATGCACAATTGGCTAATTAAGGTGTTAGCCTTTTATGCATGAAATATGACGACTTTAGCCAAAATGTGTATTTTTTTAATATACATTTTTGCTTTTTTTTTATTATTTTTTTTATTAAACATGCATTTTTTAGTCCAATCCTGGGTTATTATCACATTCATATGGAGGTCAGCTAAGCATCAGTTGAAATCAGTGCTCTGTTTCCTACAGGGGTGGAAAAGACACGGGTCGTACTGCTACTTTGTCGGAACAGAGACAAAAACCTTTGATGAAGCTAAAGATGACTGCAAGACCTCAGACTCCTACTTAGCTGATGTTTCAAATGGGTGAGAACACTTCCTGTTTTTATTTGCCATCTATCACTGTAACAGCTGTAAAGGACTAGACAGCATATATCACAAATTAACCTAATGAGAGAGAAAATATTTCCAGGGTGGATAATGCCTTCCTTGCCAGCTTGGTTGGGTTGAGACCAGAGAAATATTTCTGGCTAGGCCTCTCAAACCAGAAAAACATCGATCAATTTGTGTGGACCAACACAGACTCAGTGAAGTTTACTCACTGGAATGCTGAAATGCCAGGTATGCAACATCATCTTTAAAACAGAAAGCATAAACAGCAGCTCAACAATTAAAGTCTAACTACTTTTCTCTTCCATCAACACTTAAGGTTTCCAACAGGGCTGCGTTGCCATGACAACCGGGGTTTTGGCTGGACTCTGGGACCTGCTGCCTTGCACCAATAAGGAGAAATATATCTGCAAACACCTGGCGGAGGGGGCAGTTTTAACTGCTGCACCACCAACACAAACTCCTCCTAAGTGTGAGGAAGGTTGGAATCGAGTAGGAACAAGGAGCATGTGTTCTAAGGTACCACCAGAGATCAAACACGGCTAAACACAAAAAAAACATGCTAATGTTTTACCAACAAAACCAAAAGACCAGTGTACTACCAACATAATTTATTAAACATGAACATTTAGGCTACTGCAGGCAATTCAAATAGCAAAAAAAAGGTAACTGTGACAATTTAAGTACAAGATCACTCACTGCTTTAAACTACCACTACTGTATATACACATTTCTTTCTCGTCTTCTCTTTACCATGCGTGTTTTGTTCATTCAATTGTGCTGCACTGGGATGGAAAAATATGTTAGCACCTCTTAACATCCCACAAACAGACCACAGTCCTGACCTTGTTTCATAATGAAATGCAGTTATTTTAAGCAGCTATAATCTAGATTTTTAATATTAAAATGTATTAAATGACAATGTGAAAACAACAACAGTCATGAAACTACACAAAGTTATCACCCCAGCTTAAAATGGAGTTTCAGCTCATTGTTTAGCTGTCCCGTAAATAAGCAACTGTTTGCTACCGAGTTTGCCAGATCAACATAAAGGGATAGTTCAGATATTTTGAAGGGGGGATTTTTGTGGTACTCATCCAGTGTTAGTGTATCATATACAGTAGATGTCAGCTGGCACAATGCCAGTTTGGAGAAGCAGGCTGGAGTCCAAGACAGAAGCTAAGCAATGCACTGCTGTAGAGGGGCAACAAAAGGTATTTAGGGGGAAAAAAATCAATATCAGTTTGAGCGTACATTATATTGAGACTATTTACACTACCTGACCTTAATTTCAGATGCGTTCCAACAGGGAAGCTATTCAAATCGGCAGTCCCCCATCTATGCTCTCGCCAAAGCCACCAAACTTCATTGACAACAACAGTAATTTTAGCTCCCTGAACAACAGAGATGCTCGACTGCATGGATCAGTTAGTTAGTTAGTGTTATTGCATGACTTTGTTGAATGTAAACTAACCCCTCTGAACATCAAGGTCACACAAAAACACTAATGAACTGATCCAGACAGCAGTAGACCAGCAACTCCTGTGTTCAGTGATGTTAAATCCCTGTTTTTACTCAAAGAAGTCTGGCTTTGTAGAGAGTGACATAACGGCTTCGTTTTCTCATTGGCAGTGAAAAATACTCTCAATATAGTGTACACTTAAACTGTTATTCATTTCTTTTAGGTGGTTTAAACATGTTTTGTTGCTGACTCTTTCACAGCAGTAGGTTGCTTAGCTTTCATGTCGGACTCCTGCCTGCTTCTTCAAACTGGGGACATACTGACCTCTACTGTATGTAACATACTGTCTATAGATAAGTGTCCCAAATAACACAAATTTAAGAAAAAGGAACCATTCATTCAAACGTCAATGTTGTGTTCACAACAGGTTTCTGCTACCCCCATGTGGCCATTTTTACTAGTTTAGAAATTGGTCAGAAATATTTGTTCTTTGAGGAAATAAATGTTTTTCTCTCAGTGATATACAAATCTAGGCTAAACAATTAAATAAAAGTCTGTTCGTATCACCTGCTCTACTGCTGTTCAAATATGTATCTACAATAACCTGGCCTTCACTTCTTGTCTTGTCCTCAAGTTTTTTACAGGGCCTCGGTCAGATGAGAAGACCTGGTTCGAGGCTAGAGATTATTGCAGGGCCATCGGAGGGGATCTGCTCAGCATCCACAGCTCTACTGAGCTGGCTATGACACGGTATGAGCAGCATAAATACCATCTGAAGTTAAAGCTGCAGCACCAGAAACTTGGAACTAACACACATTTCTTGCAACAATAAAGAGGGCACTCCAGTAGAGGACTTTAAAACACAAAGACTGGCACACAGAGGCAAACACATGTATTACAACAAACCAGGTCTCTATGGAAATATTTAAACTTGCAGCAAACAAATAAAAAAAAATTAAACTGCTTATAAGACGTGCTAACTGAATATTTATAGCAATATTTTCAAACAGCTGATTCGAGTTCATAGTTCAGTTTCATCTTGAAGGCAACGATGTGCAGACAGTTTATGTTGCAGCTGAAAACAAAGCGTGAGTACGGTACAGTACAGCAGAACAAACAGGGTAGGGCTACATCCGATAAAACTAGGCAACAGCTTTTTTGTTTAAGCGCTCTAAAATGAGGTTGTATATATACTAGTAAGAATCATCTTTGTAATTTGGTGTCCAGCAGGCATGGAAGAGCCTGGATTGGACTTCGTATGCCTGACCCAGTTACTGGATATCAGTGGAGTGATGGATCTGCGGTAAGTTAACTGTGCTCTGCTTTTTACAGCAAACACAATAACAGAAATCATTCAGTACAGATCTTTTCTTAATATTCACAATATTTTTTTGTTGCTTCTTTTTGTTCACAGCTGAACTTCCAACACTGGCAGGAAGGGGAGCCAAACAACCATAATAATGACGAATCTTGTGCTGAATTCAGAATGTATCACTGGGATGACGGCGGGTCTTGGAACGATATGAACTGCGAGAGTTACAATGACTGGCTATGTCAGATCCGTGCAGGTACAATTGAAAAAATGTGTACTGTCTTAAATTTGACAAACTATGTTTGAAAAGAATTACAAATCTCACACAGTCCACTGATGTAAACTCCCTAAAATGTTGCTCAAGATCAAATTCAACACTTTAGCATTTGTTTTCTATGAAGTATATACCTGCACTATAAAAAGAAACTATTTGGTTAAACTTAAAAAAGTTAGTGCCCCAGCTGTCTTGATTGTTTTTTCAAGTTGATGAATTTGAAAAGAAAAGTTGAGGTGATTTTATAATGATTCATCTTCAAATTTCAAACTATCAAATCCAAACAACTTCAAAATTCAAGGCAGACCAGACACTAACTTTTAATTTAAAACAAATTGTTTCTTTTTACAGTGTGTATAAACTAATAAAGCAAATATTTTTTTCATGTAAAATGTTTTGTATTTGGACAAAGTTGTCAGATTATCAAATACTGACTCATTTTACAAAGACAAGTACTCTACATCATTTCTGATGATTTAATAATTTCGCAACCATCTATGTTAACCCATTTTCTTTAGTTTTTTTAAAGTAATTTGCTTGATAATGTTATCCACAGTTACTCACAGCTTGAGTAGTCAAACCTACACGACTGCCATACGCTGTCCAATTTACATTATCCCACAGTACGATGTTAGACTAGATTAGATTAGATTAGATTAGATTAGATTAGAATGGCAGATTTGTTTGCTCTTTTCCTACATGGAACTGACACTTGTGTGTGGCCTTACAGGAGTGACTCCGAACCCACCTCCAAATAAAACTATGACTGGTAAGTTCAGCCTTTGAAACCTGACCATTTGAGCTTGACTACTTTCCAAAACATGGGAAGAAGGCAAAGAGCTAGGAAAACAGAAATGACCCAGAAATTAGCAAAGAGAATAGCAAAAAGTACAAGAAAACTACCTGAAAATTAGCGGGGAAAAAAGAAAGAAAAATTAAAAAATAAAACCTCCAAATTTGAACGTTTATGCAGGTCAGTGAAAAAGCACAGGTGAAGCACGTTACTAAGCAGCACTTTGAGTCACAGCAGAGATAATTGATCAGTTGATTGATCCTGTCAGAGGTGATTCTATCAGTAGATGACAGTAGCTGAGTAAGTGAGTGCAATCTTTTAGACCCAGCACAATGAACAGTTAAAATTCACTTTCACTGCACCTGGTTTTCTACTACTCCATCTGTGCTAACAGTACGCTATGCGCTCCAAGAGTGTAGTGCAATGTATACTGCAAGGCCTATGTATTTCACACAACAAATGTTTTAATTGTGGTGGTACGCTACAAATAAATGAATGTGTGGGAAAGCCTTAGATGCAGAGATGGCTGTAGATAAGATTGCTTTGAGGGCTTTCTGCCAGAAAACAGTATTGATTTGGATTAAAATAAATAGATTTCTGTCAGAAAGGGCTTTCAGACTGGGCTTTTTCAGGGGGAGGGCTTAAAGAAAAAGGCGCTAAAATGGAGTGTTTCAGACAGAGGTTGTACACAGGTGTGCCAGCACAGACAGTATAAGGAACATCATATTCTTTTTTGACCATTAAAGCATGTAACAGTGTTCTAATATAAACCCAAAAATACAAGTATGAACCTGAAAATGAGAATAATACATCCCCTTTAAGAGCATGAGCTGTAAAAGGTTTACTTTCTATTTATTAACTTGATAATAAAATGCAATAATTATCGATATGTTCATAAAATCTTTGCAGACTATAACATCACTTCAGATGGTTGGCTTGTGTGGAGAGGGAATCAGTATTACATTAACAGAAACTCAATGGCCATTGAGGATGCTCGTCACTACTGTCAGAAGCGTCACGGTGACTTGGTATCCATCACCAGTAATGATGAAAATGTCTTCATATGGAAACAAGTAGGTGTTTTTGTTTGTTTGTTTGCTAATCATCACAATCAAATTTCACATATACTGTATTAACAGAACTAGTAAGCAGACAAGCTTGTATGTATTTCTGTGTGTGTTTACAGGTTTCCAGAAGCTATGGATCCTATTATTTGGGGCTGTCAGTGGATCTTGACGGGTCATACTGGTGAGCACAAAATGTAATACAGTCAAGGTTCCTACAAATTATCATGGACAACATTTTCAAACTTTAGTAGAAGTGGGGCATAGTAATGGAAACTTTGGGATTCATACATTTTAAATCACACCTTGGTGACATAATTTTAATTTTATTCAAATATATCACATTTTCAAAATGTACTCAAATATAATTCCATCTAGCTGGCATACATGGATCAAGAGAAAACATGTATGTGATCGTAAAAAAAAATGCACTGACGCATTTTAAAGCTAAGTTATGTCAACAGCTTCAGAAAATAAATATGCCGTTATGCTACTTGGGAGATTATCTGTGGCAAATTACTGTAACAATTTATTTCATTATACACAACAAAATTTCCTGACTTTTCCAAATCTTTAAAGGATTTTACTAGTTCCATGACTTTTCCAGGCCTGGAAAACAAGATTGTGAATTTCCATGACTTTTCCAGGTTTTGCCTGACTGCTTTATTTTTGTATTGTCAACCTACATTTATTGTGACTTGTCTTCTGTTTTGTTGCCATGAAAAACAGCTACAACTTGAAAAAAACGTCCAACATAAAGTGATTATTGTCTTAATGATTACACGTAATTATTACATTCAGCTGTATGTGCTTTCAGGTGGACGGATGGTTCTCCAGTGGGGTTACAAAAATGGGATGAAAATCAACCAAATTCCGATGCCTTTGATGAGAACTGTGTTTATATGAGTTATTACATGGGTGAGTATTTTGGTGAAAGTCAGATTCAACAAAGTGTTTACCCTTGATGAGATGCTCTGGATACGATTTGATTAAGTAAAATGTTGCTGCTAAAATGTTTGTCATTGTATCTCTGCTGTACGTACAGGCTTTTGGCGCACTTGTAATTGTGGCCAAGAACACCAGTTCATTTGTAAACGAAGAAACTCAGCACCTGTCAACACCACTGCAGCCCCCACAGTTCCTCCTAAAGGTGGCTGCCCGCTCAAGTGGTCCAAATTTGACTCAAAGGTCAGAATCACCATTAACTGTTAAAATCTGCAGTGCGAAATTTTTACGTCAAATTTTAAATGTTAGTTCTTGAACATTTAGTAATTCTTTGTCCAAGGGACTGATCTGAAGTGGCACTAATTAAAAAGTCTTTGGAACTGATTAGGTTTTTGCAGGTGTGTTTTACAAAACTGAACGTCTAAGTGAGGTAAAATAATGAAGTAAGAAGACTGAAATTCATTTTAAAATGTCATCTACTTCACATTAAAAGAGAAAGTGATACGTATGAGTTCATCAGAAAAAATACTATAGATCAGATATTTATCTATAGCATTCATGCAACAATCAAGCCTTCCTTTTTTAACATAAATATAGAATAGATATCTTTGAAATATACAACGGTGAAATTGATTTCGGGACCAGAAGGAGCTGATAAATACAGTTTGGTAAAGGAATAAAATTCATAGATGTTTTGACATAAATATAAGATGTCATCAAAACTTAATGAAATAGGGCTAGAGTTTGGTTGTATAGTGAAAAATAATTTGGATTTCTCATCTAGTGTTACAGTGTTGTCACTAATCGAGCAGCCACCTGGGAAGAAGCAAGGAGACAGTGCATTACCATGGGAGGCAATTTAGTCTCAATTCCCACAAGGCGTGTACAAGGTTGGTTCAACTGTTTTAACAAACATTTTTTATAATGATCATTATCTTAGGTAGTAGTGTGTACACTGTAAATAAGCAAAATATTTGGAAGAATTAGTAATAAATCTTAGGGGAAGACCTCGAAGTGAGTTAAGATGTTTTGTCAACCTAATGTAAATCCAACTGTAAAGTAAACCTTTATCAACATTTCGTTGAATTTCTTGTCAAAATGAGGTGGAAAAAAAGATTAAAATTACCTAATTTTCAAATTTTCAGCATTTTTGACCACCAAAATGGCTGAAATATCAACTAAAGACCTGTGGATTGGTTTAAATGGAATAAAACAAGATGGATTTTATTGGACTGATGGCAAAGCAAGGCGATACACCAACTGGGGATACTCTGTAAGTACACACAATCCAGAAGCTTTGTGTTGAGTTACTGTTAAAAAGAAATACAAATACTCAAAACATGTATCTTGTTCTGCTCTTCAGAAACACAAACGTCGTCCGGGGACCTTTTATCAAAGATGGAATGAGGTAACATTTCCAGGAAAAAGTAAAATATTACTTGTTAGTTTTAGTCATGACCTCAGGCAGACAAAAGTCTCCTCCACAAAAAAAACTTTTAAGACTTGGGGTGCTATCATACACTCTGTGCAAACTTTTACATTGTGCAGTGCAACTGTATTTGCTTGTTTTGTACCGAGGCAGTTGTCGTTGTCATGGCCAGCACCCAAGTTGTGTAAGTAGCAAATGTGCTTGTGCCCATATGTGCATCTGTGTGTGTGTGTGTGTGTGTGTGTGTGTGTGTGTGTGTGTGTGTGTGTGTGTGTGTGTGTGTGTGTAGGTCTTAAAATGAGGTGTGGTCAGGTGCATTGTTGGCGTATTGCTATTTTAAGGCAACAAACAATGGTGACTGCACCACTGACAACCCAGACATTTACACATGATGAGCAGCATCATTGATTATTTTATATAGGATAAAAGTTTGTTTCTGTTTCCTCTGTCAAGCTATAGTTTTCAGTTTTACTGTTTAAAAGTCCCATAGTATTTGCTACAGTCACACTACAGCTCTTGATCCATTACTCTCAGCAGAGAACCACTCCTTTATTTTGCCCAATCCAACATTAAATTAGCTGCAGCTGAGGGCACCTCTGGCTTTTAAAGGGAGGCAATACTCTTATTATTTTAATTCATGTTAAGTTCAAAACACACCTATGATTAATTAAGGAATTAAATACAACCCCAAATACAACCTTTTGTGCCTGACTTTGCAGAATTTAATTAGCAAAAGTGGAATTGAATGTGACCTTAATGCACTTGTGCCATGCACTTAAGATCATTCCCTATGGATTGTTTAAACAAGGCCCTCAGTCATCAAGCCAGTCAAGACCACTTCAAATTTAAAACCATTCAGCATTAGTTAACAACTCAGATGTCACATTGAGAGGATTTTGAAATCCTAACCATTCCCAATGTCCTTCACCAGGAAGACTGTGTTATCATGAACAGCAACCCTACCCTTGGCACCGGTAAATGGATCGTAAAGCATTGCAATGACACTAATGGATTTGTCTGTCTTCGAGGTCTTGGTGAGTTCATTCTCTCTATCTTTCAGAAATTGTACGAGGATTAAAAATCAATCATGCCATATGTTGTTTAAATTTACGTACCGTATGTCTGGCGTTAAAGGAGATGTATGTGACATTCAAAGTATATCTATAGTTCAGAGTCTGGGGTGGGATTGTCTGCACAGTCAGAGGCTAACAGCAATGGTGCCAATGCAATAAACAGCGCTAACAACAGCAACAGTGCTGACAGCTAACACTAGCCCTTTTTAAAAAGAGACTGCACAATAAGGCCACTATCAAGCCCCTTCTTGTTGCCTCCTTTGCATTTTTGCACCGAACCAAACAACAGGTTGGTATCATCCCACCACTCTGTGATTTTAAATAGCATGCTGGCATTGTGGAACAGAGAGGGCTATTGTTAACCTGGCATCTCTAATAACTAATAGTGTTTTACTGCTATCATTGTTCTGAATGTCACATACAGCTCCAGTAAGTGATTGATGTACGGCACCATTTTGCCCAAACATCTTATAGTATTCAATGTAGTAGAGTGTTTTTGCTTTACAAGAGATATGCATAAATAGACAACATGGTTTTGGAGAGCTGTAGTAGTGAAATAAAAACTGAATTTGTGCCAGATATTAAGTAATTATCCTATATTTTTTGTGACAATAATGATGTCCATGATAATGATAAACAAAACTGATTTATTCTACCATTTGATTGACAGACCCAAATCTCCAGCCTCAGCCTGAGCTACCTGTTTCAAACATTTATGTAACTCTGGCAAACGACAGCATCAAGGTTGTGACTAAAAATATGACCTGGGACGACGCAGAGAAACAATGTGAAAGTGAAAATGCCAAACTAGTTAGCCTGCGAAATGAATGGACACAGGCCTATGTCGAGTTGCTTTCTTTAAATCTCAAAACTCCTCTTTGGATTGGACTGAACAAAGATAAGGTAAAGAGCTCCGACCACCTGAACTCACTGGTTCCTGGAGAAATTATCATTTAAAAAACTCTTTAGTCAGATATTACATGTTTACTTATTAATAATTTACTAAAACTGATTACCTATGACATACAACACAGAACTGATCACCGACTCTTAACAGAAGGGGTGTTACATTAAAGTCAACAATTATTTGATTTATTTGGCAAAGAAAGCCATTTACAATGCATGCTGAGTTAAAATGCCATTTTGATCTATTCCTTTTATCAGACAGACGGGTATTTTAAGTACATGGATGGCTGGCACCTGAACTCTGCCAGCTGGGCTGAAGGAGAACCAAGCAGGGACAAACCGTGCGTGTACCTGGACATGGATGGAAAATGGAAGACCGAATTCTGCAATCGGACCATGAACAGTGTTTGCATGCAGTCTACAGGTACAATCGTTAGCAGGCAACACACTGAATCCAATCCATTCATCGTGCTGAGTGTCAACCTCTGTAGGTTGAAGTAGTTTGACTGTAAATGCTGTAATATACTCTACATTGCTTATAGCCCAACTAATAGTAGATGTCTGAGGTAGCCACTGATATCAATATTGAGGATCTTAAATAGTCTGATAATGATTTATTGTCTGACTGTAACTGCTGCGAGAACAAGCAGAATTGTGACCAAGTTGCGTACTACTACGCAGAGATGTTCTTACTTCGTTCTCAAAATGAGTGCCCACTCAAAATTATCACTGGATTCATGGCAGGGTTGCATCAGCCAATTTTGATCTTACCACCTTTTGTATTTTAATGAATTAGAGTCAGTCAAAATTGACAGGCTTGTGCCGATATTTGCAATCAGCATACATTAACAGCATTAGCAGCAGACTTAACAGAAGGCTCACAAAACAGTGAACAACAAGCTTTCAACGGCAATGTGATAAAAGCACAACACAAACCAGCGACATCCAGTGTCACTGCCACTTTTTGTCTTTGTTGTGACAAAAAGTGGCAGTGACCTCACCAGTGCCTTTCTGAAAAGGCAAGAGATTTTCAACTTAAAATGTAAGGAGTGGCCGCACAAAAAAAGCGGCGCGCTCGGGAAAAAGATGCCAGGCACATAGCTATGCTCTGAATGTCGCGTACGACAATTCGTGAGCACTGACTTTGTGAAAAAGGTCAATTTATTTAAATAAAACACTATAGTCTTAATTCAGGATCTAGTTCAAAGTTAGTTATTATAATGATATAAAGGTTTCAGGTAAACTGCTGTGATTAATTTGTAATTTGCTGATCTGGCTCTGTCCCTCACAGATGTGGCACCAACAGAGTCAGCCAGCTTCCCAGGGGTTTGTCCTCCAGAGACAAATGAGGACTACCACCAGAGCTACACCTGGATGCCATATAAGGGTCATTGTTATCTGTTTATAACCGAGGAAATTGAATGGGCTGATGCAGCTAGCAGCTGTGTCAGGCATGGTAAGAGAGAGGATACTGAGAAAAATGATATGACGTTAAAATCTTTAGTATGAAGTGAACTGATGTCAGTAAAAATCAGTTAACAACAACTAGTACTAAGTGTGCAGTGATTGTTACAATCAGACTGTTTTTTGTTGTGAAGGTGGAATCCTGGCTAGCATTGAAGATCCTGCTGAGCAAAATTTCATAAAAACCAGTGTGGAAATATTTCAAGATAGCCACAGCGCTTTCTGGATCGGCTTGTATAAAACTCATAAAGGTATGATCGCATTCTTGGCCGCTGCATGTAAAACATTTTCCAGGAAAAAACATGTACTGTGGAGTTATTTAGCTTACATTCATTGTTCCTCACCAAAACACATTTCCCCAGGGCAATATTTAAGAAGTTCAGAGAAGGTATTACAATTCAAACACAACACTCTGTGAAGGCAGTGGACTGACAGTCATAAACATCCCAGTCTCAAAAAAAAAAACCCCCAAATACGTAGGTGAATGACTCCTTGTGCATGTTGTATTGACAAATTTGACAAACACTAAAGACATTTCCTGTGTATATATATATTTATATATTGTTTTATAAGTTAACCACATGGTTTCAGTTAGTTTTCATTTTGTAAATATGGTATTTTTTTATTTTTATGGTTTTAACTCAAAAGGTTTTTCACATGTAGTTTTAGTTATTTTTATCAACCTTGTTCTTTACTACATTTGATGGTACACTGCTGCATATCTTATGGTGTATTACCGCCATCTGTTGGTGGAATAATGTGAAACCAATTGCAGAAATGTGTATCACATCATCTGCATATATGTGTACATAATAGCTAATTTGTCATGCAATCACTTTTCCAGCTCATGAAGTAAAATAAACCAAAACATTTGCAAAAAAAACTTAGAAAAACAGATCCTGCCCTTTTTGGGTTTTTTTTTTGTTCCTTTGTTCTCTTTACATATGACACAGCCACAACAGCACACACGCGGCAAATTACAGATATATAATGATATCAAGTGGTTATATGACAAACTGCCAAAGTGAAATTTTTAAAACATTAACTTTCTGTTCGACCTTAGGGATGTGGAAGTGGTTGGATAAAACAGTCATGGACTACACTAACTGGGGTATAGATGAGCCTGATGATGACTACGGAGAGATTGGAACCTCAGATGGGGCTTGGAGGACGGGTCGTAGATGGCACGACAGAGCGTACATCTGTGAAACACCAAAAGGTAAGATCATTGTTCCCATATATGGTGTTTTCATTAGGACTTCCACAGGAGTAGGAGGGAGCTGTACTCAAGAGTCTACTTAAGATCCATTTTCACAAAAAGCGACAAAATTGTACCATTATTCTACATCTTTATGAACAGTTTTTGTTAATATGCAGCTTATTTTCAAACAACAGTGAGGGTCATCCTCCATCAACTTCCTTAAACTTAACATCCAAAACAGCATCAAATGGCTTATTAAACCAAATTTATCAGAAAAACAAACACTAGAACCAACATCAGGGTTATAAGAACTACCCAAAATGACAGAAACTATCTTTGGAAAAAGTTTATGGTCTATACTACAGCCAACCACCAGGGGGCGACTGTGACATTTGGCTTCATTTTTTGGGAGTCGTCCATCTCTATATACAGTCGATGGTGGAGACCCACAATGATCATGTTCAACCTAAATATAAGCAATGACAACCAAGTTTTATTTTGAATCAAATTGATTTATTTAAATTTATTTTTATTTTATTTTGTTGCTGGTTTAGTAAATTGTAGCCTGTTTCATAATGAATCCGCTTCTTTCCTAAAAATGGTGTGGGTTTTTTTTTTTTTTGGGTGGGGTGGGAGGGGTGAACGCAGCTATTGCATGTAAGTTGACTGATCTAGGAGCATGAAAACATGCGCATTCATTGATAGAGTAAAAGAGATTTGGGTAGGGCCCATTTAATGGACTTTTTCAGGGGCCAAGACTGCTGTGGGCTAGCTTACATAGAAGTGGATGCAGGAGGGAGGTGGAGCTGAAAAAATGTCATTTATGCTTCTTTAACGCAATCTTATCTGAGCATTTTTCCCTTCTTCTCCCAACAGTGATGCCCGGAGAATCTGGATCAAAACTTGGTAAGTTACTACACAACTAACGGAGACAAAAAGCTGATTATTTATTATTTTAGCCAATTTCTTTAAAAATAATAATAATAATGATAATAATAATAGAGAAAAAGCTACATGTAATGCACCAGTTATCAGACACTATGTCGTGAAATCAAATTAAAAGAAAATAATTATATTTGAAGTTAAATTTTTGATCGTTTTGACTGATTAGTATCTACCTTCTGAATTTTGTGCAGAACCTCACATAGGTCAGGATCCTCGCAGTCGTGTCCACACGAGTCTGGTAGTTGTGCTGATCATCGCTATCACATCTTCGCTGATAGTCGTTGCATTCTACCTCTACAAGAGGTCTCCTACTCCCTTACCCACCTTTGAAAATCCACTCTACGCTGAACGATCCCAGCCAGATGTGGTTGACACCAACAAACTGATAGAGAACGCAGAAGTAGAAAACCCTGAGCCTATTATAACTCTGTGATTTAGAAAGAAGCAGAATCTAGTGGGACATGCACTATACTGTACTGTATCCCAGACAGATGTATTACACATTGATGCTTTATTTGTGTTTATGCATCTTTTTTTTACTGTGTTCGGTATGTATTCAGTTATTTAACTGTGTCACTAAGTGTGAGTTTCAATGGAGTTGGTTATGTCTGACCTCATGGAACAGAACAATTTAGGCTCTAGGATGTCTCAATGGGAATGACTGATATTTTGATTTTGTCTTTTTTATCTATGATTGAATGTATATAATTGTTACATGTTATGCTTTAGCTCACTAGATGCTGTTCATTGCTTGCATTCTTGATATGTGTAAAAAAAATCCCACTGCCTGTCACTGTTAAATGAATATTAAACTTGGCACAAAACATTGCATTGTAATTTAATGAGTTATGCAGTATCTTATGACATAAAATAACACAAAGGATCTAAATACTTCCCATCACTGTACAAAAGAAGCTCAAAATCGATTTAAAGCTCAAATAGGATTATGGGATATTTTAGCAGAAATAAAATATGATGTAATAATTATGTTTTCTTCAGTGTATTATCACCCAAAAATAAGTTTAGTTTTCCCTACCTAAGAATGAGCCGTTTATGTATACATAGGGAACAGGTCCTTGTCCATGGATATCGGTAATGTTGCGCTGCCATGTTTCTACAGAAGCCCAGGATGGACAAACAAAATACTGGCTCCAAAAGGGCCACATTTTCACTTTGGCCACCGTAGTAAGGAGCCTATCTGTAACAAGTTGCATTGGAGTCACTTAACATGAAAATGCTTCATTCAGTGTTTCTTTCGGTTTAAATCACCTGGTCCAGTTGTTTTGGAGCGGAGGAGACCTCTGCACATAATTCGGCTTCTAGTGACAAACTCCCTAACATCTAAATCATAAGTTATTGGACACACGTTTGTTGGTAGTGGACGAGCTGCTGACACCAACAGCATCAAAGATTTTCTGATTTTTAATGTGAAACTGATTTATTACACCTTTCTACCAGTATAAATCCCCGGGTCCATTGGTCTTGGCAAGGCATTGTTCTATAGCTCTTTTGTTGTTTTAACTACGTACTTTTCTAACAAAGGACGACATTTGTTGTTTAGCTCTGTGAACGTAGCCTTTGTTCAGGTTTCACCTTGCCCTTTTCTGTGATTTTCTTTTTTTCAGGTGTGTTTCTTAAACAATAATCCAAGCTTTACATTTTTAAAAAAAATTTCCTCATCAAAATGAACAAAATGCTGAGATACTGGCAAAATATAAAAGTAGCATATTAAATTAAAAAAAAACAAAACATGTTGTTTGCAACCCTAAAAACACAAAGGCCTTGCGACCCTTCCTTGAAGCTCCGGTGACCCCTCGTGGAGGTCAGGAGCCCCAGCTCGATAACTAATGATCTTTATGAACTAAAAACAGCTCTTGTATGTGGACCTTGCCCATCTTCAAACCAACTCTATCCACTGACAAACCCTTTATTTCGGTAAACTGCAGGCTTACTTGTTTGAATAAATTAAAGTTTTTTTTACAGTCACTAAGATCTCTCTGCTCAATATGTAGTCACATTTTAAAAGTAGCACAAGATTTGGCTATTGTGGACCATACCATTAAAACAATTTATGTTGTTTTCACAGAATATGCAGTCAATTAACATGTTTCCAAAATATCTGAATGTATTTTTTTATGTACAAGCCTACACAATACCAACATTTGGGATATTTCTGGTCTTATTTATAAATGTACACATGTCAAAAATAAAAACAAAGTTCAAATCCTTAAATACACTATAAACCTTTTACTTCCGCAGCAGCTGACAGCTGATACAACTGATAAGCATTTTTGAGTGAACAGATTACTGTAACACTGAGAAATAGCTGATTTCTAGTAAGCTGTGTAAAACAGAGCAACCACAGTTAAACAGGTGCTGCAGTTCACATGGACATGTACAGTAAAAAGGGAAGTCTTTGATTGGGTTTTGTGAGTAACACAGAGGAGAAAGGACATAGAAAAATACTGTCTGGACAAGGGAGATGGAGAAGATCTGGCTCAGGAGTAACTGGACTGTCAGAAACTGTACATTCTTGTGTTTTTCCCCTTCTGTGCCTTTTTTAAAAAACTGTAATTATTACTTTTTACACATCTGGACTCCATGGCCAGTTTCTTTTGCTAATAAAGCTTTTACTGCAAGAATTATCTTTCTTCTTTTCTACACTCAACAAAAAATGTAGAGTGGTTTACATTAAACTGAAACTGAATTATATTTAAAAAATATATATATATTTTCGTATAGTCTGTTGTAGAAATTAAACTGTGATTGAGCTAGGATCTTGGATGAAAAAAACGTGCTGGTGTTTAAAATAAGTCGTTTTGCATTTTGGAATGTAGAGCCGCTATTTAACAAACAAAACATGGTTTTGAGCAGAAAATAAACTACTTGGCTAACTGTGAGTGATGTTTGTGTGTTGCTTGCTCACAATTGTTAAAAAAAAAAAAAAAAAAGCAGAAGAAAAAGCAGCTGTCTCCAACCCCACCCAAAGCTCTTTTGGATGAACAAGCAATGACACAGTCCACAGTCTCACAATCACAAACCAGCCACGTTTTTACCAGAACCGTTATAATCAAAGATGTGTCAGCAACGGTCTGCATTGCACAATGAACAACTGAAAAGAACTGCAGTAGCAAAATATTGGATCACACTGATTGTCAGCACATTACTCTGTTATTACAGTTTTCTTTTTTTTTTTTTTTTTTTTTTTACCACCCAAAGCTGTTTCGGAAGAGCAAGCAGTGACAGTGGCATAACAAACCAGACACGTTTTTACCAGAACCGTTGTAATCAAGAATGTGTCATCAACGGTCCGCATTGCACAATGCACCACTGAAGTGAACTGCAGTAGCAAAATCTTGGATCACATTAACTGCCATTACAATATTGCTAGTTATTACAGATTTCCCCCCAAAAAAGAACAATTAATGAGACCATTGCACTCTCTTCTTCTGTCTGATGGTTTGTCCTGTAACATCTCTGTTGTTGCCTTTTCTATCCTCTCTGCAGAATGTGACAGACCCACTGATGTTGTCTTTGTTCGTGCCTCAGGTCGAGAAAAACCTGCTATTTTTTGGTTCCAGCTGGAAACCAACTTTTCAGGTTCTTAACAAATTTATTTTTGGTCAAAATGCTCTGAATGCCTCAAAATGAACCACAACAGAACTGCTTCCATGTTGTGGAAAAGGGGTAAAAGTTTAAAAGGTTAAAGATTAAACTAAAAATAAACCATCCAGCAGACTGTAGACCTGTTGACCTGGAGGTGTTCAGCCTATTAACTCCTTATCCTACTTAAGTATACTGAATCCTAAATATCTTTGTAGTGTCATTAATATACAAAATGTTATGTACTGGTCAAAAGCTCAGTGACAAACCTTAAAAGCCACAAAAACAATAGCAACAATTCAGTTGCAGATACATGACTTTTGATATATTAACCTTACAGTATGAACTCAAGGAAACAGTGCAGAAAACCAGCAACTGATGAACCTGAGCTTAGAAACATACGACAATGTGTATGAATGTAGATGTAGCAACTGACATGCACACTGAGTAGCCTCTCCCAAACGTTTTGCTCCTTCTCAGGCTGTTAACACTACAGTACGGCCAGGCATCAGGAGGAAATGCTTTCAACAAATTGTGCTGACCAAAGCAACTTGTTTAACTGTCATTGGCCAACTTTCTCTGCAAAGACACGAACTAGACCCCACTCTTGACAATTTATTAGTCACCGACATCCTCAGTTTACTTCACTCAATTCCCAGAGGCCACTTCCTCTTTTTGTATCACAGACACTACGTTCATCATCAGGCAAGTCCCTACTATATCCTGTCAGCTCCCTGACAAACACAAGCTTTACAGTGAAGTGTTTCCTGTTGAACAAGAGGTTTGCATTCAAAGTTTAAAAAGCCATTTACATGAACTTTGAAAGAAAAGCAGTGCTTAAAAAACAGACACTGTTTTCACTATATGTACTGATTAATTACTATTATTTAGTGGCAAAGCTTGCAGGGTTCCTATCCAGATTTTGTGTGTTGAGAACTTTTGGGGGGGTTTTTATCATCTGTCTCTCTTTCCCCTGTCCTCCCCTGTCCTCTCCTCACACTTTCCTCACTTTGTCTCTTGTTCTCCATCTCCTCATCTGTTCCTCTCTGAGCTCTCCTGTCCTCAAGGCAGGTACAAAACCCACCCAGTTATGATCAAGAAAAAATCATGTTTGGGTTTAAAATACCAAATTTGGGGCGCACAGTCCCAGCAAAAAAAAATCAGCAATGTCTTAGTGGTAAAACAATGAGATTCGGGAGCTCTTACCCTTCAAGCAGAGGACAAGATCCGCTGCTGTATAACAGAGATGATAAGTGATTGTAACTGATATGTTATGAAGTCTTTATTGTTTGAAAAGTATTACTGAAGTACATATTAAATGTCACACTAGAGGTTGACGATCGTATGTCAAACGTCACACCTGTCATGTCTCTTTTGATGCCACAGTGTAGTCTATTATCACACACTGGAGCGGCATTATGTCTCTGTCGTATGGTTCTGTGTAAAAATAAAAGGGGGACTGTCTTGCGGCCCCATAGCGCGATCTCTTTGTAAAAGCGGCTATCGATGCTTCACAAACATCGCAGCACAGAAGATCTGTACAACCAGCACAGTTTCAAGGTGGGCACCCAAAAATAGTGTCACCAATACAGTATCTGATCAAACGTCTCTCTCTCTGATCCTAAGACTTGACACTGAGCAATGGCCAGAAAAGTGTTTTCGCAGAACATTATGATGTCACAGTTGACCTTGAGTCCAAGTCGAAATTTGTGCTGCAGGGCGGAGCCATTAAAATTAATCTATTTATTTATTCTATTAATAGAAAGACATTTCTACAACTGAAAAGCATGAAAGACAATTTAGAAATATAGAATGGTCCTTTCAGCCAGCTTTTGTGCCTGGTGATCCTAGACTGTTGAATGTTAGTGTATCTCTTCTGCTTTTCTTTTCCTTGAAAATATCTGAGTATGCTCATGTTGTAAAGTTGTAAGATGAACTGACTGTACTTTTTTTTGCTGTGTCGTTGAAGATGTTAGAGGCGGGTCACTGTTTCAATAAGTCATTTACAGTATGAGTATTACTCATAAGTAAGGGGTGGTCAAGTCAGTGTCAACATCCAATCATGATTACATTAAATCACTGTTTTGATCAAAGCGTTACTGCATTTCGTCCCTTAGCTGAGGTTCATTCATAAATCTTTATCTTGTGTCTTTGAGTGTTATTTTCTTACTTGCTGTTAGCCGAATTCACCACAGAGTTTTTCAGCTGACCTTTGAATTAAAGTCAAAGGAGGCCTACATGCGGAGTACGATTACAGAGAAAAACCACTGAAATATTAAACAAGAAAAAACACACTAAATAGTAATTTTTACCCAGGAAGAATTATATAATCTCAAAGTATTCAAACAAGTTGGAATCAATTTCTGAGAAATTCATCACATTTGCTAACAAAGAAAATGTAAAAGACAGACTGTCAGCATTAAGACGACTTCCTTTTTGTACCTATTGTGCAATACTTATTACCAAACAAATTCTCCCGAATCCACAGTTTAACTCTCTGAACTTTTTGCTTAATAATTGTTTGGTTTTTTTTATATTATCTTTTTCCGTTTTCATGGATGTATTTTATGGATCTTTATGTACATTGTTGGTCTTACTTGAGGGATATTTTTTCTTATATGCCAACAGTGTGCATGTATCTGCATTATTTCAAGTTTTTTAGGTACCTTTCGTAGTCTGCACTTTAAAAATACATCCAGCAAATTCAAACTTTCGAGTCACCCCCTGAAGATGAAATGCTGCTCAACCCTCTGTTGGGCAGCTCCACTTCAAAACAAAATAAGCGTGAACAGAGGAGTTGCAGGGAAATTGCTGATGAAACATAAAGGAAGCACTCACACACAATTTTAATAACTTACACCCAATAGTATGAACATCTAACTTCCAAATAAAAATTCACCCTCAAACAACACACATATGCTAACAAAAACACAGACTGCATAGCTATTTTTTACACAATGGAGAGATAAACAGACAAAACATTATTTTGCATATTTAGAATAGTATTTTACAGAAATAATTGACTAAAATCATAGCACTGACTATCCAGATAATCCTACACAAACAGCCCGGTGAGAGAAATTCAAAACATTTCTCTAATATACTGCATATACCGCCTTGGGTGGATAAGAGAATACTCCTGTATGTGCTGCTAAATTTGAAAATTCATACTGACGAAACGTGTAAAAAAATCCAATTTCCAGAAGTTTTACTTCCAAATGCAGCAAAAAAACGCTCAGCATCATCTCGTCTCAGGTGTGTGTCAAACCACAATGTCTCATCAACCTTATGTGTGCTAATGTCAGGCAGCGTAGGAAAATACCCTTTTGTGTCCTGTCTAACCCTGGACAGACTCCACAGACAAACCACCACGTGTCAACCATTGTGCTGATGGTGGAAATTACTAAGCCTATATGCACTGCAGTGTTACATGAATCACAATAAAGGACTGGCAAGATTGTCACTACATGATTGTAATGGCCTAAAGAGTTCACTATAGCAAGAGAGAAAAGATCTAATTCAAAAAGAACATTCATATTGTTAGCAGTAAAATTAATCTTAAAGTT
Organism: Plectropomus leopardus; assembly: GCF_026936395.1. Lineage (NCBI taxonomy): Eukaryota > Metazoa > Chordata > Actinopteri > Perciformes > Serranidae > Plectropomus > Plectropomus leopardus. The sequence continues at coordinate 28,097,151 of NC_142187.1, read as the reverse complement.
TGTTTATTGTACATTTTTAACTGCTTTTGACACAAGAATCGCACTTCAAAATCAGAACTAAAGAAGCTTCTTGGATATGAGTTGAAATGTCTTAAAGAAACTCAAGAAAGTCCAGCTGGCTGTGTTTAGCACCTGGAATTATCATGACCTGAGGACTGAGAGTCTTCACCAAACGTTTTCTCTCAAAATAAGGGTGCAGAGAGGTGGAGGAAAAGTCTGTAACCATAGCTGTTCAGAAATGTACAAAAAGAGCACTCACACTTCATGGATAGTGAAAAGGCAACCATATGCAATCATGGAGGGGGACAGAGTAAGAATGGAATATTATCGTGTGTATAATTTACATGTATTATTTCAGATATTACAGTTATCATCAATAGCCGTTTATCATAACACCCTTTTTGTGATAATGGGCTTTAAAAATAAAATTGACTTGACTTGACTTATCACAATCAAAACAAAGCAAATGACCTGTTTACCCATCTAAAAGTACTGATAATGATTGCAATTATATAATGCACAGATACTCAGCTTGCCTTGCCCAGGGACCTCTTTTGCAAAATGACAGGAGGCAAACTGCCAATTTTTAAACAAACATCGATAATACCTTTTTGCAACTTTTTGACATTTTCTGCCCTCACTCTCAGCAGCCCCACAGAGGTCAGGTGTACACAGAGGCATTTCTAAGATTTAAGGACATTCTGGGCTTAGCCCGGACATCTGTCAGAGGTATGGGTGATCTTACCCTGGCATTTTTCTTTAATAAAAAAGCTCTTTTTGATGTATTTTATCTACGCTGGCTACTTATATACATTCAAATTAGAAAAAAAAAATCCCAGTGTGAATCTATTCATCTTCATGGTGTATTTATTTTGTACCTTTATTTCTTATTTGTATCTTTTCTACAGTATATTTGTATCCTTTGTACAGTATATTGATCTTTTACTTACTTGATGTTATTCTATTTGACCTCTACCCTTGTACTGTTGCACAACTTGAATTTCCCCTCTGGGGATCAGTAAAGGATTATCTTATCTTATAAAATGGTCAATGGGACAGACAGCGCCCTAATTGGGCCATAAATTTAGTATCAGTGGTGTAACAGCTTAGGGTCAGTGGCATTGGCTGTCCAGCTTCTTTAATAGTCCTATAATACATGATGAAGAAGGGTGGCTTACTTGTCTACAATTACTTGTCTTTGTTGTTGTTGATGTCTGCCGCTCTGTTTGCAAAATCTTGCAAATTCTGCATTGTTATGATCCATTGTTTCAAAGCACATGGACATGCCTTTAGGCCCTTGTTATTGACCAGAGCAATTCTAATTAGTCTGGTAGGAATCTGACGTTCAGTGTTTGCGTAAAGAGAAACATGTAGTGTTTGAGTTTGGGTTAGAGTTAAATTTCTGATGACTTGAATTGATTATACTGATCTACATATGTTTGCTAAATGAGCACACTGCTGTGAATGATCTCTTTTCTGTGTTAGGATTCGGGGCAATATATGCTGCCATCCAGACGACGTCTTTTTCATTTGTCCCTTACTTATTCCAGCAGGACATTGCTGCCATATTCTGCATGTTACAACATCGCAGCATTATAGTAGTGTGTACTAGACTACATAGATTGCTGTTAGTAGACTGACCTGCCTGCAGCTTGACCTGTCTCCTATTAAACATGTAGGGCATTATGAAGCATAGAATACAATAATGGACCCTAGACTGTTGAGAAACTAAAGTTCTTTAGTCTAAAGTTATCAAGCTAAAATACTAAAAAGAACTGCACTTTCAAAACCTTCAACAACTGATATCCTCTGTTCCCAAATTCTTACTGAGTGATGTTAAAAGACAAGGTGATGTCACACAGTGCTTAACTTGCCCATGTCTCAACCTTTTTTTGGACCGTGCTGCGGGCATCAAATTCAGAATGAGTGACGATTTACAGAAAACAACAAAGTTTATCACATTGAACACTAAATATCTTGTCTCTGAACTGCATTCATTTGAATATAGGTAAGATAGGATTTGCAAATCATTGCATTCTGTTTTTATTTACGTTTTATACAGTGTCCCAACTTCTTTGATTTGGGGTTACTCTCCAGCAATCCTCAAAAAAATTTCTGGATCCTGGATGCCTGTTTTACAACACGTGATGGACCGACATGCTTCCCTCAAGTCGTATAATTCTTCTTTGTATCCTTTTCTAGTTAAAGGAAAACATTATTGTGGTTACTACCTGAATTGTTTGATTGTTTGTTTGTTTTGTTTTCTTGTTATGTCTCTTTTTTCTTTTTCTATTTCTTCTTCTCTTTAAATGTCGGTGGCATGGTTTATATCCCTTGTGTGTTTTTTGTCCATCTGATACTAATGTGATGAAAATAAAATTTACTTACTTAATTACTTAAAGTAAAACAGTGTCAAAAACATCTTTCAGGTGGGTTTGCTAGCATTATAGCGCTCACTTAGTACTAGCATTTCCTGTTTGCCCCAGTTTATTGTGAAACTACTTACATCTCTTTAAGCTATGTGTATAAAGTGCATGTGCGTGCTGGGTCAAGGGCTTCTAGGAACACAGCCTATATTATCAAGAATCACTCAAGTGTACAGATATCAGCATTAACAGAAAAAATGAGTTATGATGCTTTCCTCCCTGTTCTTCTGAAGTAGCTGACAAATATTTCTGAGACATGATGCTGATTCACTGAGGACAGAGAAAGAGGGCATGATGTCATAATGTGGCAGGATGGATAAGAGTATTTAAAATCTGGCCCTTTCCACAACTGTTCACACAACTCCTATATCCTGTGTGAGAAATGCATAAAGTCTTCAGCTGTTAGACATTTTAGAAGAATATCAACAATGAAGATAACCTTTACAGCCTTTGTGCTCCTCATCCAAACATTATATTGTTTGGCTTCAGATGGTACAGTATTACAACTTTTAATTTCAAGCTTTTCGTCAAAGTCCTACAGAGCAGATCATCAGCATTGTTAAAAATATCAGAGACTGTTTGTTGTTCCCTTTAATATATGTCAGTCTGTTCCCTGTGTTATCCTATTTGCTAAATTACATTTCAATTTATTTCATGCGCATTTGTCACTAATAGTGCCCATGTAATACAAAAACTAATATGACACAACTGAAACAACTCTAATGAGAGATTGTATAAGATGAAAAAGCTTACAGAGGATTTCCTGATACAAAAACAACTGTGTGTTGATTTATTAAACAATCTCTCTCCACAGATTCACCTTTTCAACTTACCAACAAGGACACTGGTTTTTGTTTGGTTAAAATGCATGACTACTGCTATAGCATACGCTGGACAACTGGTAACCGACTGATGGTTCAGTGGCCACATAAGTGCCTGGGAGCCCAGGGGAAAAGTGTGGGAAGTGAAGTAAACCTCTACGATTGTGACGAAAAAAGCGACCTCCAAAAATGGGAATGCAAGAATGGAACAGTGCTCGCCCTGAAAGACCAAGAGCTCTACATCCAGGTCACTGCAGACAACACAGCAGCTCTCTCCAAAACGATAGGACCCAAAAACCACCTCACTATTCCAGGGTCATCCAAGGGTGCTTGTTCAAGAACACACAGAGGTACAGTGTTGTTTGTCCACACTAACTCCCATCACTAACCAGCTAGTGTGCTGATTCTTTCTAAAGCTTCAAATCCATTATATTTCCAGATTTTAATGATTTTGCATCATAATTTGTGAATTAATGTATTATATTTTCACAAAATGTAAATCACCTCAATTACAGATGTTCACAAATAACTCAAGCTATTCTTTGTTTCGTTGTTTCATCCTTTCAGAACTTTATACCATTGGAGGAAATGCAAATGGTAGGCCCTGCATGTTTCCCTTCCTGTACAAAGACAGCTGGTACTCAGATTGCACTATGGCCGACTCCTCTGGAGGCCAAGCTTGGTGTGCGGTTCAAACTAAATATGAAAATCAACTATGGGGATACTGCCCAACTAACAGTGAGTAATGCCTTTTTTTTACTGCAATGAGATTGGTTACAGTTTGTGATTTTTAAAGTGTACACTGATTTACACTGAGGTGGATAATGAAGGTCTTTTGACAGTAATAGACAAGGTATACCACTAGTTTGCATTTATGTCAGCCACTAACATTCAATGTATACAACAAAGCACAAATGTACAACCAGAGGTCACATTAAAATCTGGAAAAGCACACTCATCAGAGTACAGATCTCCACCAGACGGCCGCCAACTGCTCTAGAAGACACGTCGAGCACCTATCAGAGGCTTATAAAAATATATGCCTCGTCTATTTTGAGCTGAGTCATGGCACGTTGCTTAGAGCAGATTGAGTTCCCCTACTAATGGGCATTGCATGTGAAATTTGGATACAATATGATTATGAGAATGAAAGTATTTTCAATGACAAAAACAATGGCAACATATGGCAGCACAGATGATAAAAATAGGGGTTAAGTCATCTTGTAACATGCCTTGCTTTAGTGGATGATAATGTATCAGTTTTGAAATTACTCTATTGGTGCTATGGTTAAAAATTAGATCATTTTTTTTTTACGGATTTCAGTTTTTGAGCTGTGACAAAAGCCAGAAAGTGGCCCTTAACAGACTAGGTAAGGTTTGTTGTTTTTAGGCGAGCCAATTATTGGAAAACTCCTCACTCCTCTTAACCATCTAATACTGGATGGTAAAGAGGAGTGAGGAGTCAACAGTTAATAATGGTATGAAGCAGTCAATTAAACAGTGTTAAACAACTGCTACTCACAGAAGTATACAGGCATAAATGTGCACACAAAATATTAAGATATTTGGTCAAATAGTTTGGGAGATAAGCTGCAAATACACACACTTACATGCACACATACATACACTCAAACAAGCACACAGGACCAAATGCACGATCCCCTCCAGGTTTACAACTGCCAGGAATAAAAACTTAACATTTTCAAATGCATTTCCATAATATTGCATGTATATTTCACAGCCAGAGAAAACTGGAATAAACACAGCACATCGGGCATCTATTACCAGCTCAACACTCAATCAGCTCTGACTTGGGATCAGGCTGAAGCCAGCTGCAAACAGCAGGTGGCCTCTCTGCTCAGCATCACCGATCCTCACGAACAGGCTTACATCACCGGTAAGGAACAAGCGAATCTATTCTTAATCGACATCTACTTCCCTCACCACCCAAAAATTCTACATATTCCTCATAAATGTATCATCTTTGTTCCCTGTGCCTTGTTTTATCAAACACACTCACAGCACTACTAGTAGGTACAGCTGGCAATAAGCTTTGGACTGGGCTGAACCGGAACCAAGAACATGGCTGGCATTGGTCTAATGGGAGGCCTTACCGTTATCTGAACTGGGACTCAGGTAAGTATTTACTACTTTAATATTTTTTTATTGCTGTTCTTTCAATGCCAGGATTAGGCTACTGTATCTCTGATGTATCCCATCTTTTTGTCATTTCCTTTATATCATTTTTACTTTGTGCTCACCATGTTGTCAGAAAGTTGTAAAACTGATTTCATGTTGCTTAAAACACACATGCCACTAGAAGAGTCCAAACTGTGCTACAGTGCAGATGTTAATGGGAAAAAAGGGACTCAGCCATTCGCAGTTTAGATTCAAGACTTGCAATAAGCCTTGCTGCATCCATTTAACTTTGGTGTACAAAATATTATGTGCATGTCAAACCCACTTAATTACAATATCGCCATTACCAGTGAAACGTAAAAGTATTTTTGTGTATCTTAGCTTAGCCCATCACACAATAAAAAGTCCACCGTATTTCCAGTCTGCCAACTTCTTTTCAATATCATCACTGCTCTCAAGAAAAAACTCAGGCACATGATCAATCCAGCCCAACTATCAATAAGCATTTCTATTTTCACGTTATAGCGTATTCATTCATTGAGATGACATTTACATGTCCACAGACAAAGGCAATTAAAGTTTCTTCTTGTGTCTACTTTTTCTATTTCTATTTTCCTTTTTAAATCTAATTTTTATTGTTGTTCTATACCACTAACTTTGCACTATAATTACATACGTATGTGCTTAATTTCTAATGATGTCATTTGATATCACTGGAGTTTGTTTATGCATTATAAATAAAATGAGAAAACACCTGAGGACTGTCATGACTGCGTCATCATGGCGAGTTTAACCATAATCTTCTTTTAGGACACCCACTTTCTGACCCGGGACACACATGCGGTATTATTGATAGTGACGTGCAGTACTCGTGGCAAAGTTCAACATGCAACAAGAAACTGGGGTACATCTGCTACAGTGAAGGCGAAGTGATCGCTCCTACTCAAGGTAAAGAAAAATACCATTTCTACTCTACTCTATTCCCTCCATTAATGGCATTAATATATTGCCTTTGACTAATTGTATTATATCTGTGACACAGTACTTATATTTCTCTGTTCTTTCCATGATCAGCTGCTGGGGCAGGGTTTTGTTCAAGACCTTGGATTCCCTACAGCGGCCACTGCTTCCACCTTAATCGCACTAAGAAAACATGGTCTGATGCTCAGAAGGCTTGCCGCAAAGACGGAGGCGATCTAGTGAGCATCCGCAATATAGAGGACCAAAGCTTCGTCATCTCTCAACTTGGCTATGGTACGTAAGGACCATAAAAACAGTGTGGTTTGGGACATGTTCGCATTTCTCTCAAACTGCTCAGCTTTGACGTTAGATAGCGTTGCATCCTCCATCAGCAGGGCGCATAGGTACCAATTAATATTAGGTAATTTTTAATTACCTAATAGACTTAACTGTGAAGTTTGTGGATGTGTAGCACCTAACTTTATACATGAAAATCACATTTTGTTTCTAAATCACTGTTTATATAACAATATAGAATATAAAAGGCTCTGACAGCCGCTGCAAAATGGCCACATTTTACCACAGCATTTCCGGATTTTAACTTTGAGGGGGCATAAACCCCAAAAGATTAAGCGCTTTGTTTCCAGTTTTTGGAATAACTTTTATTTACTAGTAGGTTAAATTGGCTGCAATCAACAATTATTTTCATTGCCGTTCCATATGCCGATTATTTTCTCAATCAACAGTGTAGTCAGTAAAATGTCAGAAAATAGTTAAACATGCCACACGTAACTTTGCAGAGGCCAACATGATCTCTTCAGATGGTGTTTTATCCAGCCAATAGTCCCAAACTCCAAAGCTACTCAGTTTGTTATCATGTATGACAAAAAAAGCATTAAATTCTCAAACTCAAGAGGAATTAATTAATCAATTAGCATGTCATTGGCTTATTTGATTTTAAAAAAAGCTAAAACGATTATTCAGTCATCAAAATATTTGCAGTTACTTTTCTGCAAATCTACAAATCGATTAATTGAGGAATTGTTGCAGTCTACGACTGAGCTAAGAGACAGACCCTGATACAGTACATCTTATTTCGTCGTTAATCATGTAGCATTGTGATGTCATCCTTTTTTATCCATATTTTTTCCTTTTCCTTTCCTGCATGAAAGCAGTCAGCCTTTATTGTTAAGTTAAGCTGAGCTCCACATTAAAAAATTTATGACAAGAACATGAGTTTTTTTTCCATGTCTGCAGCATCTACTGATGAGCTTTGGATAGGACTGAATGACAGGAAGACAGAGGGGCTATTTGACTGGAGTGACCACTCTACTGTCAGCTTCACCAGCTGGGAATTTGGGAAACCTGCTGTCTTTACTGAAAAGGAAGACTGTGTTCTCATCAAAGGAGAGGTAAGAGCACCACGTGGCTATGGTACTTACTGTAGCCTCTTGTAAAAGTATCATTATTTGTCCAATAATAAAAGATAACCTGCTTCAAAACAAACTGGCAAATTGTACCGCTTCTGGTTCACCCTTTTTTGGACTTTTTCACCGAGGCAATTTTGAGCAAGGCCCTTTAGTTCCAATCAAGTGAAATGCTGCAGCATTCATGTATATTTTAAAACTGTGCTTGCAGCTATGTGGAAATGGTTTGTGTAAGACCCTTTCCTATTTCAACATGATAATGTCCTGGTTTTCAATGTAAAAAAGCATGGTTTTCCCCAATTTGGTGAGGAAGAGCCTGCCTGCACACAGACCTTAGCCTGTACAGCATGCAAGACAGGCCTCATCACCCAACATTACTGGTCAAAAATTGTACAATAAATTACAATAAATTGTAGAAAGCCTTTCAACAGTGGTGAGGGCTGTTACAGTAGCATTTTATAGAGAGATGTTAAACACTCACAAAGTGGTGTAATGTTTTGGCGTTTGTTTGTTGAATTTACTATACATTTGTATTTTATGTATATGTTTCTATTTGTATATATGTGTACTGCATGTCTATGTGTGATGTCACAAAGATACACATTTTATTGTGCTTTTGTCCTGCAGAATGGGAACTGGGCTGATCGTGTGTGTGATGAGAAACATGGCTTCGTTTGTATGAAGATGAGTGAGTCTGAGCCCTCTGGAGATGAAGTGGAACTGAATGCTGGCTGCAAAGCTGTGCGTGAATTTTACTTCCTCTAACACATGAATACATGTTGCTGTTTTTTTAATCATATATTAAAAGTTAAAAGTTTTACCATTTTAGCAAGATCAGCAGACCCCAGAGAAATATCTGAAACTATCTCATATGTACAATAAATAATTCTGAACAATGTAACAAATTCTGCTAAAATTCCTTTTTTTTTTTTGTATTTGAATCACTGAATTGTTAAATAGGAAGTTGTTCTCAAGAATACACACTGAGTAAAGAGCTTTTGATTCAAAAGATAACACATGCTGGAGAGATATACTATGGTCATTTTGTTGTGCCGGCCTTTGTCTGAAAATGTATTAATCACAACGACAACAACTTACTGATATTTACCCCATTTTGTTCTCCAGGGTTGGAAGAGACATGGCTCCTATTGCTACTTTGTAGGAACAGAGACAAAGACATTTGATGATGCCAAGAAAGACTGCAAGAGTTCAGAGTCCTACTTAGCTGATATTTCAAATGGGTAAAACAAAATATTTTAACTTCAAATAATTTTGAACATACTAAAAATGAGCAAAATAGATTTTAGAAGCTCGCGTCATGGTATTTATGAGGACTTGCAAACAAACTCCAAAAATGAATGTTTATTTTTGTACATCATTCCTGGTTGTTAGAAATCCTGTGATCCTAATTGTATAAATGCTTCCAGGGTGGATAATGCCTTCCTCGTCAGCTTGGTGGGAATGAGACCAGAGAAATACTTCTGGCTAGGCCTCTCAAACCAGAAAAACATTGATCAATTTGTGTGGACCAACCAAGTCTCAGTGAAGTTTACTCACTGGAATGCAGAAATGCCAGGTATGGAGAGATTTTACACTCAGTTTTTAAGATGTCTCTTAAAGTAGCTTTGCCACTAAAAGCTTACAGTTTCTCCCTTGACAATGCAAGGTCATCAACAAGGCTGTGTTGCCATGGCAACTGGGGTTTTTGCTGGCCTCTGGGATGTGCTGCCCTGCACCAATAGGGAGAAATACATCTGCAAGCACCTGGCGGAGGGGGCAGTTTTAACCCCTGCACCACCAACTGTTCCCCCTCCTAAGTGTGCTGACAACTGGACTCCAACAGGAACAAGAAACTTCTGCTTCAAGGTAAAATTTAACTCAGTATAACATCAGTGACACTTTTGTATAATGAAAATGCAAAATGTACGTGATCTCTGTGATTGATGCTCCAACTTAACTTGGTCTGTCTGGCAATAGTTTGGCTGACAGTTTTTTCCACAGTGATACACAGTTATGCCCTGTTCGTTAGGGAACAACACACAACAAAGCCATCCTCCCCACATCTCAAGTTTAAGACTGAGACCCCATTTTTTGTAACTGCTCATCTTCTTTACAGGATATTTCGCCTTTTTCCAACCAGCTTTGTATCATAACCATGTGGGCAGTATATGCAAATGAACTGTTGAAACTTTCCCTCCATCTAACCAGTGTTGAGAGTTGAGCTCAAACGAATAGCCAGGTAATTGATTATTTGATCAAAAGAAAATTCACCCAGCTGCTATGCATATTTTTTCTTCTTTCTGAAATGTTAAAAAACAAGCAGAACTCAGTCTTCTATGATTGTAAATCAAACACCTTTGCTTTTTTATTTTTTTTTGGTTGGTTGGTTGCTTGAGCAACAAATGGTTAAACATGACAAGCTGTTTAAACAATGAAAAAAATGTTCAGTTACAGCTTTCAAATGATACACCAGGCTCAAGTGTAAGTGAAACTACCAACCTTTACTTATAATCGATCTTCTTAACTTGTGTTCAAGATTTTTCCAGAGAGACCATCTTCAGAAAAGAAGACTTGGTATGAGGCCAGAAGTTACTGTCAAGCTCTTGGAGGAGACCTGCTCAGCATCCACAGCCTTGCTGACCAAGCTGTTAAAAATCGGTACTGTCTGACCTGGTCTCATACAATTTAGGCTGCTACCTACAAAATCTCTCCAGTCTCAATCACACATTAGCTGCATTAAAAGGAGCTCACTGTCATTCTTTCAAGATGCTTTAAGTTTGTTTTTTTCCAATTTAATCATGGGTATTAGTATGGTCATTGGCAGAAAACCTTCTTAGTGTATAGTAAATGGCAAATTACAAAGTTAAGATTCAGGAACAACAAAAAAGTACAAAAGTGATTGCAAAAGCTAAAGACTGACTGCATCATCGCATAACTTTGACATTTTGCAAAAGTCTATACTTAAAACATTTTAAACAAGTTTTATGTTTAAATCATTAATATAAGTTGGTCCATTATACAGTTATAATGCAAAAGTCTGGATTGGACTTCATGCCCCTGACCCAGCCAACGGTTTCGTATGGAGCGATGGGTCCCCGGTGAGTTAACCGGTTTCTCTTGCTACAGTGGTCGAGTACAGTATCAGTTTTAATTTTATTCGATTAAATAAAAATAAATCAATGCATGTTTAATTGTTTGCTTTCTTTTAAAGGTAAATTTCCAACATTGGGAGAGTGGAGAGCCAAACAATGAAAACAAGGTGGAATCCTGTACTGAATTTGAAACAAATAAGCAACATTGGTCAGGATCTTGGAACGATGTGCAGTGTGAGAAGTCAAATGGATGGCTGTGTCAGATCCGTGCAGGTAAGGAATGGTGATTTGGTTACATGGGTTGCAAGGAAAGTAATTCTCTTGTAACACTTGTGAGTGAGTGAGGTTTTCTTTTGCTCAGCATTCCCTTCCTCTTATGTGTTCACCTGTATGCAGTTAATACTCTATTTTAAACATATTCATTTATCTTTGTTGTTACAGGAAAAACTCCAAAGCCGCCTCCAGACCCTATCACTCCTGGTGAGTGGGCCATTATGCATGTGATCACATAAAAATAAAAATACTAATATATATTACTAATATATATTTTTACATAATTGTGGAAATACAATAATTTTTCAGCTTTATCACTTTTCCATGATCAATTTAACTTGATTACCTCTAATAAAGATATTGGTTTCTGAGATTTGTAAGAAATTTCACATGTGGTATTTCAGCTAAGTCACCAGAGGCTTAATATGGGCAAATGGATTATATGTCTTTGCAAACCCCAAATCCGTTTCCCAGTAGAGTTTGTGGCACTGAACCTTTGTGTATTTCACCAACCCATCCCCCCTTTTCTATTGGCTTTTGTGCCACCCAGCGTGGGTGTTTTAGGCCTGTACATGATCTTTTCCTGACCATAACCAAGTGGTTTTGGAGCCTACATAAAACTACACCTCCAACACAGTGTTAAGAAATTTTCCCCTCCAAAGAAAATTTAAACATATCTGCTACAAAATAATGTACAAACTGTATCTTTTAGAAATGTACAATGAAAACATTAGTTCCGGTGATCAGCAGCTTTGAAAAATTTAAATCTGAACTTAAAAGTCATCAGCAATGTGTCGTTTGAACAATACTTTCTCAATGACTCTGAATAATCCAGATACCTCTTTGGGAACAGTTTCATAGATCCCATGACAGCTGTCCCAGTCTTTTAACCAATCTTTACATTTACTTGCCGAAATGTAATCATACCTTAACTATAGAAGTGGCAGTGAACAAAACACTCAAAAAGTGTTCTTGTATTAGCCATATAGGTTATTATGCTGGACAATGACTGATTACATTCTTTGTATTTTTATGTATAAGGACTCTGTGTCATTACCCGCCTGCATTGGTTACTTCTCTGAGGGATGAACCTTATTTGCTGCATGCCTTTAAATTTAAACTGTCATCACAATCCATACAGACAAGCTCCACAAAAGATATATAACATCTCTCTGATATGTTTTCAGACTACAATAAGACGTCAGATGGGTGGCTACAAAGGAACGGGACTCAGTATTATATTAACAACAAGCCAATGGCCATGGAAGATGCCCGTCAATTCTGCCAAAAGCACAATGGTGACTTGGTAACTATCGACAGTAAAGATGAAAGTGTCTTTTTATGGCAACAGGTAAGCAGTGATATTTATACCACATTACAATATTAAAGCAATCAACAATTAAAGTACAACAACCATCGCATTTAACTTCTATATGAACTTAAGCCTCTCTTTGTGTGTCTAGATGATCCAAAATTATGGTCCTTACTGGATAGGTCTGACGGTAGACCTCAATGGAGCATTTTAGTAAGTATAAATAAGTGGCAAGTATGACATTTATATAAAAGGTGACATCACCAAAAATGTTCAGAACATATCTGTAACTTAATTGGTTAATTTCTCCATCTTATGTAAATTTTAAGAGTCAATTGAACTAAAGACTCAATTAAACGTGACCAAAAAAAGACCAAGATGAAATGGAAACATGACAGATGTGTGTTTTACAAAGGATCTGATGGAAAAGGCTTTCATTCTACACAGTACAGGCTAATGGCAGAGTTAACGGTCACAGGATACTGATAAGCTGCTCCTTATTTCGTTTCTGACATTCGAACCTGAAGAAAGAACAAACATAATACAGTTTAAGGTATTCCCATACAACGGTTTGTATGATATGCTACAGTAGTAGTGCCCAACAGATGATGTTACATCTTTAACATAAAGTTAGGTAATTAGCATTAAGTTACTGCAGTTAGGTTTAATTAGATGCACTCAAAGGTTACTTACATCAAACTCCAGGGGAAAGTAAAAGGGGGAAAGTCCTATGTTTTGTACCGGCTGTCTTCACCCATACAGCACTCAAACATTGTTTCAAATGAGTCTGCACTGAGTTTGAAAAAGAGACTGAAGAAATAAGCGATAGATTAAAAAAAGTAACCGCTACAATATTTCCACTGACCTCCATGCTGCTTTCTAATGTTTACTAACCTATTTTATGGCCAGCCGTGACGTCAAACATGACACACCAGAAAAAAAATAAAAAAATAAATAAAATAAAATAATGAAAAATGATGATGAATAATGATGAAAAATAAAAACGAAACAAAAAACAGGAGGGCACACTTTTCAGCTGCAAAGCTATGTACACAGCTCTAGTCTACAGGCAATAAGAAAGGAGTCAATAGCCTATTTTTAGCAGGTTTAAACATGTTTTTAAAAAATGTGCTAAATTTGGTGAAAAGGGGCTTTATGTCCTTATGTTAGCAATATATTTTCACAGTAAGTTGTTTTTGTGACATAATGTCAATAGATTTTCTTGTTTTTCATTAAGTTGGATGGATGGTTCTCCAGTGGTGTTTCAGAAGTGGGAGGAAGGTCAACCTGATTTCAAGAATAATGATGAGAACTGTGCTGCTATGACTTCTCATAACGGTAAGTGAACTGACGTATGATCCACCTTCAGTGACATACATGCTAATGACAAATTAAAAAGTTGTAATCCTTAAGATTTCATTTCTGACTGATGCGGTGATACTCATGGTTACTCTGGTAACAGTTATTGCAATTATTACAGCAAACACTTGTTGAGCAGCTAAGAGAACAGAAGAGAACTGGTGTTTCTGCTGGAGACACAGATAAACAAACCCCACTTTTTCTGTATAATGGACAGTCAACAATGAATGTGTGAATACTGAACGGCTATTGCATAGAAAATGCAGACCATAAATAGCATTGAAAAGCTGGTTTGAGTTCATAATTATCATTCATAAGCAACATTTTGATTTCAATGATCATTTTCATGTCCTGGTTTGGTTCGCAGGGTTCTGGCATGATTACAATTGTGGGTATGAACACAGGTCCATTTGTAAGCGCCTTGACTCACCAACAACCAACACTACTGTGGCACCCACAGTGGCCCCGAAAGGTGTCTGCCCACTCAACTGGAAAAAATTTAACTCTAAGGTCAGAGGTCACTTTTTGCCTTTAAATGTGTTGTGTGGTAAATGAAAGGGAAGAAAACTAATGCTAGACAGTATTAATTTCTCGGTGCTTGCATTGACATTGGCCTTCGATATGACAATGATGTCTTTTGAAGGTTTAGTATGTATGATTTAGGGGCACGTAACAGGGAGGTTGCAGATTGAAACCACCTGGAATTTCTCCTGTGTGCCATGCATATCTGAAAACTATGGTGGTTGAGGTAAATGCATAAGGCCCCATCTAGAGCCATTATTTGTTTGGCCATTCTGAGCTACTATAGAACAACATGGAAGACTCTGTGGAAGACATTGCACTCTGTATGTAGATATAAGCTGCTCATGCTAAGATAACATCAACACAACAATTCTTATTTTCAGGTTATCATACACTAATGAAAATTTAGCTATAAATATTATAAGGGCTTACTTCACCTAAATACTACACACTGGCCTTTAAACGTAGATCTTTTAAGGTATATATTTCTGCTGCTTTTGTGAGACATTTCATTAAATCTTTTTGTATGTCGTGAGATGATGAAGATGTGCTAAATAAGACAACATTTGACTTACTGTGAATTTTCCATTTCTACTATAGTGTTACAACATAATTAAAGACCAGAAATTAACATGGAGTGCAGCAAGGAAACAATGCAAAGCCATGAATGGGAATTTGGCCTCTATTTCCTCAAGACATGTGGAAGGTTTGCATCTTTTTCTTTTTTTTTGTTAAATCATCCACAGATCTTCTTAACTTGTGCTTATGTTCATGGTTGTGTGGTCAAGTCAATTTATTGCAGAACCCTGAGATGGCAGGTAACAAAGATGCACTGAAAGCAGTGTCTACACTGATTACGTTTTGTATGTCTTGTGTACATTGCAACTGATCTACATAAAGAGATTGTAAAGGTTCTCAGGCTGGAAGTTCAATAATCACTTTATCCTAAAACTATTTTATTGAGATCAGAGTTTCAAAACGCTCAGGAGATATATGCTAAGAATGTGAGTAAAATGTAAGGCCCTGCTATTGGTTTCTGCCACTCACCAAAACTAAAGTGGTTTGAATGAGCTAATTTTTTTCCCAGAGCTCTGTACTCTTGTTTATAAGGTTTTAACTGTGAATGAGAACAATTTCTGTTGTTCACATTATACTGTAGTTGGTCTATATGGTAGAACTAGACGTACTGTATGGGGCACCTTGCTACAAAGAGCCAAACATGTTATTTATATTGTGTTTTATGTATATTTAGGTTGAACCGGAGGGAAAGAAAACTTGCAGTCAAGTATTTGATTCTTAAGTCATTGCTATTATGTTACATTTTTAGTGTTTCTGATGAGTCAAATGGCTGACACACCAACTACAGACCTATGGATTGGTTTTCGCAGTTCGGATTCAAGAGGATTTTATTGGACTGATGGGCAACCGAGGCGATATGTCAGCTTGGATTTTGAAGTAAGCAGACAGAATCTGAATTTATATTGTGATATGTTCCTCAATCAGTTGTGTGCACTAGTCCTTATGCATTTTGTGTGTGTAAAAAAAATGTGTCAATTTGTTTCCTAATTGTCTTTTTCTCAATTTTAGAGACACCACAGCCAGATGTCTTTTAGATTTTGGGTAATGTCTTCAAATTTCTAACTTCAAATTTCTAACTAAATGTGACAATATCAACGGTATATTCACTTTTTTGAAGTGCAGTGGTTGTAACAGTTCAGATATTTGCGCACAACCATAATGTAAGGGGGTTATGGTTTGGTGCATGCAACCATACGCAAAATAAACTGTGTTGATTGATGCGCATTATGCAGAAAGAAAGCTTACAAGTGCAAGTTAAATGTAAGCTGTATGATGCTGGGATCATGTGATGGGGTTTGCGCAACAAGCTGAGAGTGGGAGTCAGTCACACTAGAAGCACAAATGAAACACTGGGGCTGGAAGGCCTGCCTGTGGGTGCCCAGTCAGCCACAGCAAAGATAGAGAAAGTTGTGTAGCAGATTGTGTGTCACTGTTGCTGCACCATTAAGGGCTAGACACACTTTTCATGTTGTGCGTCCAGAGAAAGCTTTGATCACACGCACACACATGTGATTCTATTTATAGATCAATCGGCTGTCCATGTCAGCCCCTTGCAGTAAACGGGAGGGCTCGGAGATGCCCCTTTAACTGCCTTCGGGTGAAAGTGTAACTAAATGATGCTGCTGGATCTAAGATGAAAGTCTTGCAAATATCCTATCTAAAAAAAACGTTATCCTGGTGAGGCGTTGAGCTTGCTATGCCTTCAGTCTGCATGGTTACAAAAATGGCTGCATGCAGATGTCTGCATAGGTCTTCGCAGACATGGATGAATGATAACCTTTACATCACATGGACACATTCCATTTATTTTGTATTTTCAATTTCATATTACAAGAAATACTTCTCAGTTTTATATCCTGTTGTGACATGACTTTTGAGACAGTTGTTAATGTTTGTACAGTGTAATAAACAAGTGTCTAAAATGGTCCTTTATCATGGAAATAGTTTACCAAAATTGCCAGTAGGCAATACATACACAAGTCCCCATCAAGACAATTTTGTAATTCTTTTACACCTGCACTATGGTCTAACTTATAAGAAACATATCCTTGTGCATTTTTCCCTGCTAAACTGAACCCAAGCCGTACTGTGACTCTTAAACTGTGGTATGAACCAAACCATCACTTCTCTGAACCAGTGCACCCACACTGAAAAGTCGATACATTTGTGTTATTTATTGCCATTCTTTTTGAGTATTTATTAAAAAATCACATTTCTGGATTTACATTGCAGGATCATACAGAGTTTGAACGTTATTTTGAAATAATGAGAGATCGAGAACAGGTAAGAAGTTTTTAAAAATTAATTGTAGTGCTTAAGTGTTAGATGTCTTATTTTGTCAATGTCAATGACATTTTCATAACACCATAAAAACTCAAAACCTTGACAGCTAAAAAATAAATAATGATTAAAAAAAAAATTGAAAATAAAAAATAATATATGCCTTAATAAAAAAGGCATATACTAGTAAAACCTCTTTAGATTGTACATATCCACCCCAGCACTTGTGGGGTGCTTGTATTTTTTGTTTTTGTCACTAACCTCTCTCCATACCTCCACAGAAACGGTGTGCTGTGATCAATACAAAGCCTTCCCTTGGTATTGGGACATGGATACCAAAGTCTTGTAATGACACCAATGGATTTATCTGTCTCCGAAATGTTGGTGAGCCCATCTTCTGACCTGTCACTTCAATAATAATATTCATGTCATATTTCTTTAAGAAGCCATAACCAATATTTTTACAATTAAAAATGTATTAAATGACAAGACAATGTGAAAATGTGAGGGATAGCGCACAGATGAATCAACAGATAATTATGTCTTTAATCTGCAGCTCCTCTCTGCATTATGTCATACAGAGTTTCAGATTGTTGTTTAGCAGTCTGTAAATTGGCTTTTTTAGTTCACGCTCACCGACCTCCAAGTGCTGTTTTTGGACACTGCATGCAGCTCTTATCAGTTAAAAACAAAACAAAGCAAACAAAACAAAAAAAAAAACAACAGGAAACAGTATCCTACTTAGTTAGTACCAAACAGCAGACAGACACAGTTAGTGTCTAGCTGGTGAACAAAGTGAAACATTTAGCATCTAGAGAGCCAGATATTTCCCTCAGGAGTTGTTAGACTCCAAAAAATAGACTAGATCTATGTATCTATGTATCTATGTATCTATGTGTCTGTCTGTCTGTCTGTCTGTCTGTCTGTCTATCTATCTATCAGCTTGGGTTGGTATAAGTCCCTTTAAGATGATGAAAAAACTGAATTTCTCTAATTTTTCATCCAAAACAGAACCATCTCAAACAGTTCCGACTGAACCAACCACCCCTACTGACTACATCAAAATATTAAATGACTCCATCAAGGTTGTCACTCAACAAATGAACTGGGATGCAGCCAATGAGCACTGTGAAGGTGATGGTGCCAAACTGGCAAGCCTGCGAAATGAGTGGACACAGGCCTATGTCGAGCTGTTGGCTAGGAATCTCAAAACTCCTCTGTGGATTGGACTGAAAAAACTGAAGGTACAGCGCTGAAAGCCTCTAAAAACGCACATAGCTAAGTAACACAACTAACCTCTGCTACTACTGGCTACTATAAAAATGCAAAGAGGATTTGTCGCCTCTGTCTATATTAACTTCTTCCAAGTAAGATTTTCACTTTAAAAATGCATTTGTCTTTGAGGGGTAGTTAAAACCCCTAATGAGACAACATTAATATCACTAGCACAATTAGCACAAGTGCCAAATAATACAGGAGAAAACTTTTCAGCAGTGATAAGGACAAGCTGAATACAAACCAGGAAGTATTTTTAGACTCTTGACTGAGAATTTACAGCAAATGTCATCATGATAGCATGTTCAGAATATCAAGTGCTGATGTTTAGCAGCTGTATGTTCATCATTTTAGTACAGCCTAATAGCCTGCTGACATCTACTAATTACCACCAACACAAAGTACAAGTGAGGTTGATGAGAACATGTTGCAGGTATTTGGTCATAAACCAAACAGTTGGATAATTTACATTTTCACTTGATTACATTGGTCAATAAAAAAGTAATGGGATCACAACAGTTACAACAGTTCATCCCGAGGAACTTGGGATATCTGTACAAAATGTAATTGCATACCAAAACATTTACACAAAACATTTTTGTTTTTGCTCCCATTTATATAGCCATGCTTCTTATTGGGCTAAAATGCTCATCATTCATTGTCATAAAAATCAATTTGTAGATTATCTGAAAATGATGATAAAGCTGAATGCCATCTGTTCAATTTTTGCTTCCAGAAAGGGTATTTCAGATATATTGATGGCTGGCACATGAGCCTTTCTCACTGGGGTGAAGATGAACCAAGACAGGGCACACCTTGTGTTTACGTGGACGTGGATGGGAAATGGAAGACAGCTGATTGCAAACAGACCATGAACAGTGTTTGTATGATGTCTAATGGTACGCCAGATAATATTCTGTTGATTTAAAATAACTAATGTGCAACTCATGCTACATGCTAACATGTCTGAAATGAGATATTATGCTGTGAATGTCAAAATACCCTTCGTGTTCATCTGTTTGGAACATGATTTTAGTGTCAGATGGTTTTAACTTGCAATTTACATCTTATCTAAAAGCAAAAAATAGTAAAAGTGTACAATCCATATAACTAACCTTTCTGAACAGTGATTAGTCTTCTTTTATAAAGTATTAAGTGCTTTATATTATTACAATGCATTGAATCTGAATGTATGAAAAGATCTTTTTAATTGATCCTTGTATCTCTATCAATCACAGATGTGCCGCCAACAGACTCAAGTCAATTTTCAGGAGTTTGCCCTGAAGACCAATATGAATCATTCTCAAGCCGTAAAAACCCCTCGCTACCATTTAAAGGTTATTGTTATAGATTTTTTACAGATAGAAGAAGTTGGCCAGATGCATCTGTTAGCTGTGGAAGACATGGTAAGTCCTTTTGGTTTCTTTTCTAAGATATTTTTGGGCATTAAAATGCATGTTGCTTTCAGTAATGACTTCTCTTTTGTTTTGTGAAGGTGGATCATTAGCCAGCATTGAAGATCCCTCTGAGCAAGAATTCATCAAAAGCAATGCAAATATATATAAAGACATCTCTAGCACGTTCTGGATTGGCTTGTTTAAAACTCACAAAGGTACAGTAACATTGTCCGTTCTCTTATGAGAAGAAACATTCAACTATACAGAGAGAGATGTTTTTGTAAAACTAAAAACATACATCTAAAACTATTTCAGGAAAACAAAGCATTAATTTCTGATATATTCTTTCTCATAACTTATTGTTGTTGTTCGCAAGGTGTAGTTATTGTTTTCTGAAATGTAAAAAATAGAGCAATAAATGTAACAAAGAGTTTTCACCTGGCATTAAAAGACTGAACACAAAAAAAAAATCAATTCCTCTGTAGGTGAGTGGTTGTGGTTGGACAGAACAGTCATGGACTACACTAACTGGGCTGAAGGGGAACCTTTTCGCAGCCATGGGGCAATTAGTTCTTTCGATGGGACATGGAGTGCAAGCCATGAACGGGTTCGTAAACCATACATCTGCAAAACACCCAAAGGTAAACCAGTTCTTTTGATATAGACTCAATTTCAATTGTAATAATGTTGTGTTGTAATAATCCCCAGATCATATTCAGCAATATTTTTGCTTATTTAAATGACTGACTGTGTTAGATGTCATGATTACAAAGTCACAAATACTTGACTTTGAACATAAATTCTTGTAATGGGATGAATGAGAGGCATGGTGGACACACACTTGCCATAGCACTCATCAGTCAGCAATGCCAAATTTTACTGTTTTATCTGAATTTGTTGTTTTGATCAGAGCTTGAGAAAAAAAGGGTGGGTGTGTCTCTTGATGCACTTCTATACTCTTTATGTCGGTGGTGGTGGAATGGGTGGCGAGAAATATATAAATATTTTGGTGCAGCCTGTAGTTTGAGCCAAGAGCCAGCAAAACTCCACTGAATGACACATTTTGCAATATCTGACAAAGTTTCATTGCGGAGAAAGAGTGAGATCTAGGAACAGGTTAGATGGAGGGAAGTTTACCACAGTTCATTTACCCATTCTATCCATAGTGTGATGATACGAAGCTGGTAGAAATAGGGTGAGTGTGTACTCTCCTTTCAGTATGCCATGTTTATGGTTGTGCAATAAAGAGTGCTTGGTTATCCTGTCAGTTCATGTCACAGACTTTTGTGGAAGTTTTCAGATAGGCAAGAGAAGTTACAAATTCTGACATAGCTGTTTTGACATCATGAGGTTTTTCAGGTGCTTTCTTGGTTGTCTTCTACAATGAGCCATGACATAGGAAAATACAAGGAATTGTCAAACCCAGCACTGATTTTTGATCCTTCCCAACAGGTTGAGCCATTGTCAGTCTAATACTGAGTTTGAGATTTTGCTGTACAGTCATTATGTATCCCTTCTTTTTCTCTAGTATCACCACCAACGCAATTACCAACAAAGCCAGATCGTAAGTAACACTTTTTTACCTTCTGTATTCCTGACAAAATTGTAATTAAATTATTTTGGCTGATCATTTTCTACTTTTTCATTCTGTGCAGCAACCACATTTCCTCCGCGTCATCATATGATTTTGGCAGCTGTGTTGGTCATTACTGGGATTGCCATTGGGGTATTTATTGCCGTCTTCGTCTTCAAGAAGTCCGGTAGACGTTTACCCATCCCTGACATGTTAACCACCTTTGACAACCCACTCTTTTTCCGCCATGAGCAGCCAGAGCCTGGTGTGGCTGACACCAGTAAACTGGTAGAGTATGCAGAGAATGAGAACCCTGAGTCTGTTATAACTGGATCTGATGGGACACATGCTCCATCTCGGGCTCATGGTTAGTGGCTTTGTCTTTTGCCTAGCCCATGATTTCACAGTGTTTTGAAATCGGAGGAATTTCAACAGAGTTGGCAACGAATGGATAAAATTGCCAAAACAATTTAGACTGTCAATTAGGAATGATAGTTTAAAATAATAGGATAACATATACTGTTGTAATAACTAAAAAGAGGTTGATTTATTGGATGAACCTGGAGTCAAGAGTTGTTATGTCTAATTAACATTTTTAAAGTGTTAAAGTGTTAAATATAACAGACATCATAATCATTATTGCATTTCATACTATTCAAAGTCACATGATAGTAGGAAATTCTCGTGACCTCCTGAGATGTCATCTGCTCAAAAAAACCAATGTTCAAAAGTGTGTGAATTGTCCTGAGAAACCACAGTCCAGGAACAACTTAAGTGCAGGCTAACCTGCTGACCACTTATGACAATGCAAGGCAGTTAGAGAAAAGAGGCAAGACACGTATTTGGAGGAAGCCAAAGTTTCTTTAGAGGAAATGTTTGGCCAGATTGTGCTGAAACACACAAAACGATGTAACGATTCACTAAGGATTACCAAACTGTCAATGAAAATTCCATGTTGCTCAATTGCTTTGTCTATTAAGCAATTTGTACAAGCAAAAATCACCTGTTCACTTTCTGACCTCTTACACAATACAAATGTTCTCCCAGCTCAGTTCTCAGATTCACAGAAGCCACTTACTCACAGAATCACATCCAGGATTCTTTTTTACAAAGCATGCATCATTTTTTCATAAATCTGCTCCAATCCTTCAAGTCATACTTTCTATAATTCAGTGCAAACAATCAAAAAACTTTTATTCATGCTTGAATTACATCCTGCTAGAGTCTCTTTCCCACTGCCTCCCCCAAAAAACAAAAACGTCTAACATCTGGCTAAATGTTGAAATCAAGGTTCAGTCCCAAGACAAATGACTTTGAAGTAGTCACAGGTATTTATCAGCCCCAGCGCTGATGGGCTTTGATTGGCAGTGATGGAAATATGACACCCTGGTGGATGCACTAAATTTAAGCCACTTTGCCAGAGGGATGCAAATACAGGCTGCTATAAAAACCTGTTCTCCTGCATTTAAAAAAAAGTGCATACATGCGCTAATTTGGTAAGAAAGGGTATTAACTTATGTAACTTGCTGTATTCCTGTTTCACTCAAAACAACTTCCCGTTACTTCAGCTTGTATAAGTTGCTGCAGCACAACTACTTACAAAATCCAATAGTAAACATATACCACCTATTTTACCATGTATACACCAATAACCTGTACGTTTTAGAATCAGTTTTAAAGTTTAATGATTACAAGGTTTGGGGAAGGCCTCTGATTATATATCACTTACTATGAGCTTGACTGCAGCCTGAGATCCTTGGGCAGATGTCTTTAAGTTATTCCTGACTGAACCTTTTGAGTTAGGACCCCACAACTCTGGAGGGACCTTCTGGGGGGGATTATTCAGGCTAGCTATTTCTTATCTCAAATCTCCTGAAACTGCATTTTCA
This sequence comes from Plectropomus leopardus, assembly GCF_026936395.1. NCBI lineage: Eukaryota > Metazoa > Chordata > Actinopteri > Perciformes > Serranidae > Plectropomus > Plectropomus leopardus. The sequence continues at coordinate 28,073,827 of NC_142187.1, read as the reverse complement.
GAACTGCTTTCTACTCAAATTATTTTTGCATTCTACTTGTTTGACAGTGTTTTAGTAATTTATACATTGCTTGTCATTATTACTGTATTGCTCTACTTTGATTTATTACTTATCTGATAATTTCTTTTGGTTTTGTTTGCTTTGCAAAACACTCTTTAAAAATACTATATAAATAAAGCTGTTATTACTGTCATTAAGCAGTACAAAATGATATGATGCAAAACATTTGTCTGTCTTTGGTGCATTGGTTGTGTAAGGTTGGCTTGGGATGTCAGTGACCTTGGCTTTCTGGGTTTGTTTGCCTTGTCTGACAGCATTCTCATTAATCTTTGTTAAGAATTCTTCAGTTCTTCAGAGTACTGAGTTGCTTCTGCTAAGATTATTATAATAAAAGATTATTTTAAAGTGCAACCACTGAGTGACTGAATAAGTCATTTCACAAAACACAACAGTAACAGTAACTAATGCTCACAAATAATAATAAAAAAAATGATTGAGCATTTGGGACTTTCTGGCAACCAACTCTTGAGGTCCAGCATTTGCTTATAGAGACATAAAAAACCCAGAAAGTCAGCATTTTGGTAGCTTCCTTGTTGAGATTATTACACAAGACTTTCACCGGTGACGCTGAAATGGTCAAATGGCCAACCACAATGTTCTCTAGAATCTGTGAGAATCATGCTTTGCTGCTTGAACCACAATTTGTATCACATCTGCTTCCTCTGTCTTAACATATGGTGTTGATATTTTAGAAGTCGTGTTCATTGTATTCAGAAATGCAAATAAAATGTTAATAATCAATTCTAGAGTATATGCCACAATTGATACAGTTTCTAAATCTAGAGTGAAAACATTTTTTCTTGAAAGGCTTTTAAAGAAATGTTTTTAAAGCCAAGGTCTAATTATCATTGCATTAATACATTTTTAAGTGTTTTGCCATTTCTGCCCAGATCATTGAAAAGTGGAATAATTGGTGGTTCTCATTCATAGCATTTGCTTTGATGTCTCACTATGGGATACGCCTCCCTGTGTATACCTCAGAAGCATTTATCTCATTAAATATCTCTCAGGTGACACCATCCACCCTTAAATAGATTGCGCTATGACGCAGCGTCATTCAAACACCTCAGAGCATATCTCTACATGTTGCATTAGCCAGCTAGATTAACTGTCCACAGACCTGAGTATCCGGCTCTCTCCGTCACCAGGCGCTAGCTGCCTTTTGTTATGCTTCTGCTCTTCAGTCTTCACCATAGACTGGAGTGTTTTCTTGCCTCACCATACGGTCAGGTTTTTATTTATTACCAAACCAGCTAATACACAGCCATCCGGAGTTAGCTCTCTGGCTAATTATGATAGACTGTGCTGCTAACCTCCCTCACACCAGAGGAGACGGTGATTCTGGGGCTTGACTCTGTATTTGCAGAAATAAAATCTCGAGTAAATACACACACCAGGTCTGCTCGTGCTGCCTTGGGCTGAAACATGCCCGGCTGGCTGTTGAAGCCCCCGGTTCATGCAGGGACTGTGCCTGCTTCACCATGAGGAGCCTCTGACAACAACTGCTAGCATGCCAAGCTAGCTGAATATCCCCTGGCCTGCGGTTGTAACAGAGACCACCAGATCACATTTCGAGGGGAAGAAACTGCCCCAGGCTATGAGGGCAGCAAAACAGCTACTCCCAGTTTTCCCAGAGCTGCTGGAGGTGGTTTCAGTCTTGTGAGAAGGACCACCCGTTCAGCGGGAAAAGCCCAATGCTCCATCAGAGCTGATAGTTGCAGCCCACCTCCATCTGCGGCTGGCTACGGCGTCCTCCAGAAACCCCACACTGCCGTCGAAAGCAGACTGATTCCAGTCCATGCTCGTGGCTTACCAAGCTGTGTTAGGACAAGGCGACCAAGCCTGAACCTGCTGTGTGGGATGAGATCGCTTTAATCACAGACATCTGCATCAGCGCGCCACACTGCGCTGTCCAGGCCACAGGTACATCTATGGGGATGATGGTGTTGCAGGAAAGGGCCAGATGGCTCAATCTGAGAGAAAGAGGACATTTTGGACATGCCGATTGTTCCCAACAGGATTTTTGGCATCGCTATGGCCTCTATGCAGCAGCAGTGTGAGGCTAGCAAGCGAGAGGATGAAGCCCGCCAGCTCTGCCTTCCCTGCAAAGCTGAGCCTCCATCAGCCCCACAACAGACCTTCACTCAGGCTGTCTCGTGGCCCTATCAGTTTCAAAGGCCTCTCATTTTTTTACAGTGAAATCTTTATCACTTGGTCCATTTGTTTTGGAGAGGAGAAGCCTCTGTGGATAATGTGGCTTCCAGTGAAAACCTCCAGAATGTCTGGATCTTCAGTAATCAGAGAAAAATCAGTGAGCACACATAAATTTCTCATAGAAAGAGATGTGCACACTAATCTTTTTGCCCCCCATACTTTTTTGAGCACTGGCCTGATTGGTTAACTGGCCAATGTTTATACCAGTCCAATGTAGTATGTTGGACCGTGTCTTTTTGGCAGAATTCTGTGTTACAGTTGCAGTAAATAAATGAAAAAGAATAAACATACTATTATTGAAACATTAAATAACAGCTACTAAATTAAACTATTTAAAATCAAGATTGCATGAACTATTAATTGAACTGTGAAAATGAATGAATATGAATTGTTAAATCGTTTTAAAAGTAAAGTACTTTTTCTGTGAAATAAGCATGTGACCTGTTTTGACACCACCCCCTAAATGACTTGGAATTGAGAATTGTTGAAAGCCAACCCTATAAATGGTAACCAACACAATTAAAAATCGGAAACATTTTTGTGTGGTTCAAATGTTTGGTATATGTGTAGACAGGGTGTGCTTTTTGTCTCCTACATTGCCTGTTGATTATGCAATGTCAAAAAACAGCACGTGGGTTCTGGTTTAAAAAAAAAAAAAAAAAAGGGTATAACTCGGAAGTAAAATGTTGGAAAAAACAGGTTTGCGTCAACACACACACAAAAAAAAAAGCAGCATGACACGACAGGATGTGTCACTACTATTAAGACTGACTTTCATTAATCATTCACACTACTCGTATCCTCTGTGAGAAATGCATGGACAATGTCTTCAGAACTCAGAAGATCATCAATGAAGAAAACTTATTCAGCCTTTGTGCTCCTCATCCAGACATTACAATGTTTGACTATAGATGGTACAGTATTACAACTTTTCTTTTTCTCTTTTTATTTTTTGGTGAGATTGTCAAGATGTGCACTTTACTTTTAATGTGAGACTATTGTGTCCTTTACCATGCACCAGTGTGCATGTTAGTGTTTGCAACCGACCTTGATATAATCCAAAATATTTTTTTGTATATTTGCTACAGTTCAGTATCAAGGTGAATGCAGTATTACTTTTTATATTTATATTTTGCAGACACAGGATGATTATAATGTAATGGGATTGTTTTAACTTTGTTTGCTTACTAAATTCCTGTTTATCCTCTGAAAACTTGGCAGTAGTATCATCCATATAATATACAATTTAGTTGGACACAAATAAAACAACCCAGGAAAAGACTGTACAAACAGATGAAGGATTTTCCAGTTTCTTTTGCAATGGACATTCAAAATTGCGTAATTCTTTCTCAACAGATACGCCATTTCAACTAACTAATAAGGACACTGGCTTTTGTTTGGTTAAAACAAACAACCAATGCAGTGACTTGCGCTGGACAACCAGTGACCGACTGCTGGTTCAAATAAGAAACAAATGCCTGGGAGTCCAGGGGAAGAGTGTTGGAAGTGAGATAAACCTCTACGATTGTGACGAAGAAAGCGACCTCCAAAAATGGGAATGCAAGAATGGAACAGTGCTCGCCCTGAAAGACCAAGAGCTCTACATTGATCTCACTCGTGATAGTGCAGCAGTTCTCTCCAAAACAATAGGACCCAATAACCACCTCACAATTTCAGGGACACCCAATGGTGCTTGTTCGAGAACATTCAGAGGTAAAGTATAAAACCAGAGTAAAAGAACTTGCACAATACACACTAAATCACAATTATTTTTCAATAACTTCAAATGGAATGATGAAGACAGTTTTAGAGATTAAAATAGATTGTTAGATAAAGATATGAAAAGTAAAAATTATATTTCCATGTTAGCTTAAACCAACAGAGGATCAAACTGCTTAATAGCTACCATGCATTGCTATGTGCGACACATGCCATACAGTCATACTTGTTCCATAAATCCTAATCTGAATTGTGGTAAAGACATAGTAGAACACATATTTTCAGGACTCTATACTGCATTTAAAATACAGTTTAGCATCATGTTTTGAAGTGGTTTGTCATGAGTCAAAAAAAGAGGCAAATCACTACAGGCACTGAAACTTATCTTTCCTTTTTCTTATCACTTCTTAGAACTCTATGCCATTGGTGGAAATGCAGCTGGACTGCCGTGCATGTTTCCCTTTCTGTACAAAGACCAGTGGTACTCAGAATGCACTACAATTGACTCTCCAGAAAAGAAACTTTGGTGTGCTGTTGAAACAAAATACCAAAGTGAACGTTGGGGATACTGCCCAGTTACTTGTGAGTACTGCCTGTGAAAACTTAGAGTATGTTCTGTTATACTACAGTGAGATGAGGTCATGTACACAATTCAAGTGTACATGGATTGAAAAGTGGGTTATGAAAGCTTTCAGGATCAGTCTCTGGCAACACAACTATTTTCATTCATACAAGATTTAAAAAAGAGAGAACTGAATAAAAAAAGTGGAGTTACTGTAGGTTAGTTACTGTGTTGCTTGCTGTCTTTGCTATATCATTAGTAATTAATTTTCAAGTAGCTATCATGTCATCAATATGCATCCAAACCTACCTCTAATTTCGAAAAGCCTTTCATGAAGGCCGTTTTGCCAAGAATAGAAAAGATACAGACAGCGGAATAAAATCACTCATACAAACTTTAAAAAAATGTAAGTAATCAGGTTGTGATTATGCAGTGATTATGACCGAGGTACATGCATTTACATCGCTGCATTGCTCAGTAAAATTCTTCAGAGGAGAGGGGTTAAGGTTTGCCCAAAAGTTGTTATTTAATTACGGTGATCTATATCATTCAATTAGGACAAAAATAGTAATAATAGTAGTAAAAAAATTTTTTGGTAGTTAACAAAATATATGTTGTTTTTTTTTTTGTTTTTTTTAAAATATGCATTTATAGCAAAAGATGGCTGGACCAAACATCCAACAACAGGAGCCTATTACCAGCTCAACACACAAGCAGCTCTGACTTGGCCCCAGGCTTCAACCAGCTGCAAACAGCAGGGTGCCTCCCTGCTCAGTATCAACGATCCCCACGAACAGGCTTATGTCACAGGTAAGGTGAAACTGACTCTATGCTGAATGTTTGGATAAAAGAAGCATACACGTGGGCACTTGAAATAATTATGTGCTTTTTGTTTTCCCACTAATGGATTCCTTTATTATTAAGATAATTTAAAAGACCAGTCTGTAGGATTTAGAGGAACCTAGTGATTAACACTGCAGTATTCATTGCTCGGGAGATAATTACAGGGAGCCAGAGTTTCCACAGAGGGCTGCTTTCTTTTGCGGATGAGCCTGACTTAGAAGCATTGTAGTTCCAGTGTGGTTATTGCTGTGCTGCATTTTAATGGTGCAGACAAGAGGAAGTTGGTTGCTCTTTGTCCTTACAGAGTTTGCGGTTTGGCGCTTACTCTGCTGTCTTATTCCTTTCATTACAAAGTTAACACAGAGACTTTGCTGTAGCCGCTATTGCAAAAATTTTTTAATCTTCTCTGCCACTAAAACTGTGTTTCCATCAAAGACTTTTGGTGTAGTACCTTTAGTACCAAATCTAACACCTGGACCCTAGATCTGCATAGAGTTTTCCACCATCACTCACTGCTCCCTCCAGCAGTACTAGCTGTATTTCCTTGTTCACCAGTGATACAGAGTGAAGTCTGCAGTCAGTCAGTTCATTCTCTATTGACTGCAGAATTTCTAGCTCCACCTTTTTGTATCAGATCTGTGTGCTTGGATCCCAAAGCAGAGGGAAAAATAGGAATAGTTTCAAAGGTTCCATCGACAACTTTTCACAACGGAAATACAAAAAAATGCGTACTGAGCCGAACTGGACCAAACCAAACTGACCTACTGGTGGAAACACCCCATAGAGTTCTGCGTCTGCGTCAGCCACGCGTCGAGAGAGATTTGCCTGCCGCTTCATGCAGCAAAGATGACAAAGAGTTGGAGAAGGGGCAGGCAGCTGAAGCTGCAGCACAGGCCAGGGTGTCCCAGGAGACAAGAAAAAGAAGACAGTTGCTTCTTTTGTTGCAGTAATGATCTTGTGGGGCAAGTGCCACTGTGACCAATGATGATTGAATGGGAAATGTTTTACACAAAAGTGTAAAAAATACAGAATTCTGGGAATCAGTTGTGTCTTTTGTCTGAAAAAAACAAAGGGGACTCAGCAGCCAATTCCAGTGGGCTTAAGTTACAGGAAATACCTGTTTATACAAATGAACAAATCATCTGTGAAGTTCAGTGATGAAAACAATGCTTAGTATGTTATATTCCATTTTGGCAGTATAAACCCCTAAATCCAACACACTGAACCTTTAATGCAACCTTTACATGTATTACTGTTATTACTGTTATTATTATTATTATTATTATTATTATTATTATTATCTCTTTGTTTGCGCAAATACTGTTCTCTCATTGAAATAATTGGGCCTCACCAACAATTCCTGACAGAGGGACAATTAGAGATAATTTTGTCATTTTTTTCTCCATTCCCACAACAGCAATACTAGGCACAGCGGGCACTAAGCTTTGGATAGGGCTGATCGTGGATCCAGAACATGGCTGGAAATGGTCTAATGGAAGGCCTTACCGCTATCTGAAATGGGACTCAGGTAGGCATGTTTTCAACTTCAATGGCAACACCAAAAACAGGTTTTTAATCCAAACATGATCTATTCCTGTCTACAACCAAGGGGTTTTTGTGCTGAAACATAAGTTTCAACATATCTGCTACACTATGAAATTTTACATCTTCAACACTGCCAACATTTATTCCTGTAACTAGGATGAATAAAATGTATTAGCAACAATATTTTTTAAACATAAGCAGATAAGTTAAATCCTTTCTCCATTATGCTCAAATCTGTACCAGAAAATCTTAATGATTATAATCCAGATGGTTGTGAATTTGTAAACTCACTTCACATTAGCCTCCAATAGTACTGAATTTACAATGAGGTTACTTAATAAGGTTATTTAATAGAAACTGATTTGAGCAAACAATCTGTGCTTTTCCTCAGGAAAAGTAGTAAGCTAATAAGTAGACAGCAGAAAACTTAAGTCACTCTCACATTTGTCAAACATATACAAGAGAAATAAAAGTTCCAGTATCTATCTTCCAGCATCTCTAAAGGACACAAAGTATCACATTATATTTTATACATGCAAAACCCCAAGCGTATATACATTAAAATTTGAGGTTTTACAGGAGCCCATGTGCAAGACTGTAAAACTGAGACAAATAAGAAGGCTTTCATGAGTCTGTTTGCCAAACAAATGTTAAATATAACCATCATCTTGTTTTTAGGACATCCACTTCCTGACCCAGGACACAACTGTGCAATTGTTGAACCTGCTGCAGAGTACTCCTGGCAAAGTTCACCTTGCAGCAAGAAACTCGGGTACATCTGTTACAGTAAAGAGGCCGAGGTACTGCCCACAAAAGGTAACGACAAATATCAATTCTATGCTGCTCTACACATCCCTGCATATAGCTACACTGAATATCTGTCATTAAGTCCCGATATTATTTTCTCTATCTTTGTTTTTGTTTTTTTTGATCAGCTGTTGAGACAGGATTTTGTTCAAGACCTTGGATTCCCTACAGTGGCCACTGCTTCTACCTTAATCAAACCCAGAAAACATGGTCTGAGGCTCAGAGGGAGTGTCGTAACTTTGGAGGGGACCTAGTCAGCATCAGCAATGTGGAGGACCAAAGCTTTGTCATATCTCAACTTGGATACAGTACGTGAGAAAATAAAAAACAAACAAAACTCAAGTTTTTCTTTAAGGAAGAAATCCTTACCACATAGAGCAGAGCCCCCAGGCTATCCTTTCTCCCAGCTTTTTTCCAGGCATTGTTATGTGCTGCACTGTTTAAATACCTCTAAGGAAATTTACACTTTAACATCATTCATTTTCATGTGCTGAGCTGAAGTTGACAGATCCTGAGATCTTATTTTATTATCACTTTAATTACCAGATGATAGTTAAACCAACTACCCTATCCAATAAATGCATGCCATTCCCTTTGTAACAAAACACCTCTGTACTTTTTCCCTGAAAGTCAAAATTACATTTGTGGAATTACTTCTTAAAAATTATGTTAATGCCTCTGCTATATTATGCTGCAGGAAACCTTTGATGACTTTCATTTGTTTATGAAATAGTATTACTGTATACTAGCCAGCTGGTAGTCAAACAGTTGAAACATCAGCCAGTGTTTGGAAAGCATGAATGAACCAGTTGAGTAGGACAAATTAAAAGAAAAAACAACACATTATTAACATGTGCAGATGACTGTTATTCCTAGAAACAAATGAAGTCAATTGCACGAGGTTCACAGAAAGATACGTTTCTTTTGCTCATGTCTGCAGAATCCTCCGATGAGCTCTGGATTGGACTGAATGACAAGAAGACAGAGGGGCTGTTTGAGTGGATTGACCACTCTACTGTCAGCTTCACTAGCTGGCAATTTGGGAAACCTGTTAGCTCTACTGATGTAAAGGACTGTGTTCTCATCAGGGGACAGGTAAGGAGCATGTTTAGTTGTGCTGCACATAATATTGTCTTCGTGTAAATGTACAGAACATACCCTCAGTTTTAAGACTTTGACATTTTTGTTCCACATTTGATTAAGAAGTGCACTGACTGCTGTACCTTACACAAAAATACATATATGATGGTAAATTGTTGCAGAATGGGAACTGGGAGGATCGTTCTTGTGAGGAAAAACATGGCTACATTTGCATGAAGATGAGTGCCTCAGTACCCACAGGAGATCAAGTGGAGAAGGACCCTGGCTGCAAAGCTGTGCGTTAAGTTTACTTTTTATTAGTATAAGTATTAAAAGTAGTTTCTCTTATTTATAAAATAATTCCTGAACTTTAGGTGGATGTAATGCCTGAACTTCCAGGCACTTCATCTAATTCTAACATCCCCAAAGCTCAACAAAGGTTTTTAGCCTTTTCAGCTCAGTGTTTTTGTTGTCCCTAGCAAAGCTCTAATAAATTCATGGTACCCTACATGATATGTGCCTAGGTAAAAAAGAAGACAAAGTTAGTGAGTTACCTGGTGAACACAGTTGAGCAGCATCAGTGACAACAGATAACATTTGTAGGTGTTTAAGAACATTACTTCAAATGAATGATAATGTTGCTTATTACTATGTGACAGTATAAGAAAAAATAAATTAGGGCTTTACATTTGTCAAAGTGTTATAGAGTTCCCTCAAGTGGACAAAAAACATTAATGCAACTTAAAATATAATGTTTAACTTGATAATACTTGTAGTGCATTAGGCCAGCTTTTTAGTGAATATTTCTGTGATTGTAGCACTTTTTATATTTTTCTGATATATATAGGTTTTAAAAGTTAGTGAAAATTAAATCAACCATGTTGATAGTTGGAGGGATCTGTTTTTCTGTCTTTTTCATCATAAAATTGTCTCAACAGCTGAATCATAAAATTATCTTTCTTCTTCTTTTTTTTTCTTTTTTCCAAAAATCCAGCGGTGGAGAAGACATGGCTCATACTGCTACTTTATAGGGATGCAGACCAAAACTTTTGATGAAGCCAAAGATGACTGCACGAGCTCAAATTCTTACTTAGCTGATGTTTCAAATGGGTAAGAACATGTATTTTAACTCCAAATGTTCTCAGCAAAACTACATAGGCCAATGTACTGAGAGCTTCAAAATGTCATAAAAAGTTTTGTTACCATATAAAATGTAGTAACACCTTATTACATAAATATTTCCAGGGTGGATAATGCGTTCCTCGTCAGCTTGGTTGGGTTGAGACCAGAGAAATATTTCTGGCTAGGCCTCTCGAACCAGAAAAACATCGATCAATTTGTGTGGACCAACACAGACTCTGTGAAGTTTACTCACTGGAATGCTGAAATGCCAGGTATGTTTAGGTTTTAATTTTCATCTGTAAGATGTGGCAGAGAGAGACTTCACAACTGACAGTTTATGATATCACCCCTGACAATGCTAGGTCTCCGACAGGGCTGCATTGCCATGACAACTGGGATTTTTGCTGGCCTCTGGGATGTGCTGCCCTGCACCAATAAGGAGAAATACATCTGCAAACACCTGGCAGAGGGGGCAGTTGTAACTCCTGTACCACCCACCTCTACCTCAAATGTATGCCCACTATCCTGGACTCGAATAACATCGAGAAACTATTGCTATAAGGTATAGTCACACACACACACACACACACATATATATATATATATATATATATATATATGCATATTCAGTGAGACTTTAAAAAATCTGGGGCATGTATTATATTTGGCTTGGTAAAAAAAAAATAAAAATCCAGTAGTATAATTTTATATCTATCCTTTGGACCTGACCTACGTGACTGAATATCTCCTCTCCCTTAGCTCGATGAGTCTTGTCACACAGTAGTGTTTATGTTACAGAACTGCACTGGCCAGTGGTGGCGAGGACATTAGTAGATTGTTTATGGAAATATTTTTGGTACCATAGACAACCAGTTTAGCTTCAAGGCTAACCACTTTATCAATTGTGAATCTATGCCTTGAAAGAATTAGCTGAATGTACAGAAGACAAATCTTCTCATCAGCTTTTCTGAGGCCTCTAACACCATTTTTTTGGCTGAGTTAATCGGCAAAAGTTTTTTTCTGACATTGATTTAAAGGGTCATGCCCTTTAAGCATTATAAGCGGCCTCGCATATTGGTATGCCAACCACACTATGTACGTCAAATGGAGCGATAGATTTGCCATTCCTTTTGACATTAATAATGGAGTATGACGGAGGGGGGGCTTCGTTCACCAGCCTTGTTCAACGTGTACATGAGTGATTTACCAACTGAGAAGCCTTGAAATGGCCTTTTTGATTAGTAAATCATATTATGTATGCAGACAATCTGGCTATTCTCTCTCCTAGAAGTACTAAGTTGATACTCCATGTTTCGAGTGAGGATTCAGGCAAACTGTGCAACACAGTGCTAAAAAAAAAGTTATTGCAATATGTAGAAAAAAAGGGTTTAAGGACCTGAACTTTCCAGATTCAGTCTGTAATGTTATCATTAAAGATAAACTACTGATTATGATGACATTATATGATCAAACTATCATGTAGGCAAGAAAATTCTACATGTAGTCAACATGTCAAGATAGGTCTCTTTAAGGCATACTGCACTCAAGTCTATACTGCCCCCCTCTGGAACAAGTTTAAAAAGGCAAGCATATCATGAGCTCCAAATGTCCTACTCTGACCATAAAGATGAACTCAACTGAAAAACTAAATAGCATAGACTAATCCTTTTTACCTCAGTCAAATCCAACTAATCAAAATCTTGAAAACTTACAACTGTTGAATGGAACATCTTAAGTAGGACATCTAAATTAGACATTTCAAGTACCATGGTTCAGATACATATATATGTGTATGGACTTGTGCTATGACAAACAGAACTACTCCAGAAGCCACACAAAGTGCAAAGACAGTAAAACATTTTTGTCTTGTTAAGAAATCAAACTAACAAACAATGTTGAACTTCTTTGTCTTCTGGTTAAGCTGTTTTTGGGATCTCCACATTCATCTTCAGAAGGGAAGACCTGGTATGAGGCCAGAGATTACTGCAGGGCCATTGGAGGGGACCTGCTCAGCATCCACAGTAATGAGGAACTAAAAGAGCTACAAGAACGGTGCAGTAAAAGTAGTAAAGTAAAAATAAAAAGACAATACACTAGCTGCACAAGAAGACAACAGTTGGCTTGTGTCCAGCAGAGCACTGGCAAAAACGTTCTCTTTAATGTTTTTTACACCGGTTTTATACTTAATTAATTAACCATATTATATAATCATTATCTTTTACAGCTATAGCACAGTCTGGATTGGACTAAGTGCCCCTGACCCAGCCACCGGTTACGTATGGAGTGATGGATCCCCGGTAGGTTAACGGTTCTCTACTTTAATAATTGAATCAGTTTTATTGTAGTTTCAGTTTTAGTGTAGGACACTCATAAATCACAGTGTATTTTTTTATTTGGTTTGCTTACAGCTGCAGTTCCAACACTGGGAGGATGGAGAGCCAAACAATAAAAACAATGTTGAATCTTGTGCTGAATTCAAAATGCACAGGCGGGACTCACGTGGGTCTTGGAACGATGTGCACTGTGAGATGTACAAAGGATGGCTGTGCCAGATTCGTTTAGGTAAAATGACAGTCTGAAATTGTTTTTTTCCCTCTTGGTTAGTTACCAAAGTTATGAAGATAAGAGTGCAACTTTTATTTAAGGTCAACAAAGCAAACTTGACCCTCAAAACAGTGTTTTGCTCAAATCTATGTAGGTGAACGTAATCTCATCTCAGCGCTGCACACTGTCACTTCAGTGCTCTATTCAGTGTTAAGCATATACATTTCTTGTCCTTACAGGAGTGAAACCAAAACCACCTCCAGCCCCCGCCACTCCTGGTAAGTGATCCATTTTCCTATGTAAGCACACAGAAAACACTACACATGCGCTTTCAGCACAAGCCTTACCTTCACTGTATGTTTTAAAGTTGCTGCTGTTTCTTCTCTGTATGTTAATCATCCTTTAATAATTAGTGTGGCACACTGGCTACACATCTTTACATTTACATGATAAACTTCTTCCACCAAAAGCAAAAGTCTACAGCCATGCGAGCAGTTCTGTGAGGCTAACTTCAGCTAAATGTTAAACAATATCAACATGCTGACATTAAAGTCACCATGAAATGGTAAATACATTTTCCTAGTTTTATTGGTATATCTGTGTTGACTGATCATTTATCTCTTATTATATGACAAATATGTTAAATAAAATCCATGTGATTTTTTTCTCATTCTGCCAAATTTCTTGTGACTCTGCTTGTAAAAATTCATCCAATCAAGTGAGACTTTGAGGGGACTAGCTAGCTAAACTGGTCAAATTAAACCGCTCTTCACTGTTTGTGGGTTGTAGCAGCTGGTTAACAGAGCAATAAGAAGACAGGAAGAGATGTCCATTTGAAAATATGTGTGGAAAACCCTTTTTTCACCATTTGCAAAACAACTTGATGACTCTCTTCTGTGTCCTCCTCCTGTCCTAATACACTTTAGCTCCATATCGTGATAAGCATTAAGACCTCAATTTAAATCTGTAAATGTACATTGCTCAATTATTCTGTTTTAGTGGAAATATTTAATTTTACTAGGAAAGTTGTTGCAATACAGAGGTTAAAGACGCTCTTATTTTTGTTTCACTGGGACTTTAAGCGGTGGGTTTACAATGTTCTCCATCCGAGTGTCTATATGCCACAAATGTGAATCTCATTGGTTGTAATGTGAGTAAAAGTCAGGGGATCCTCAAAGTTTGTAGGATACATCAACAGGAAATGATGGATGTCTAGACATTTTCTGAAAATCAATTTAGTAGAAATCAAGATATTTCACTAAACTAGAAAAAAACAACTCTGACCTGCTGGTAGCAGTGGGATACAAGTTAAGAAATCACCAAAGTCAGTGGGATTCAAACCTGTGTTATCATGAACATCTGTTTAACCCATAGATCAATGCCGCTGGCAACAAAAAGCAACAGACATCTAAACCCATATATATACTGAAATATAAGCACATTTCTGACACATTTTCAGACTACAACAACACCTCAGACGGCTGGATAGTATGGAAGGATTCTCAGTATTATTTCAACAATTGGGCGTTATCCATGGAAGAAGCTCGGCGCTCCTGCCAGCAGAGACATGGTGACTTGGTAACCATCAACAGTGAAGCTGAAAGTGTCTTTTTATGGAAACGGGTGAGAAGCATTTGTACAGCATCACTGACATTACTCATTAGCTGTACACTTTAGATGAAAACATACTGCATTCTGACTTCTACTGACTTTACTGTGTGCTTCTAACTGTGTGAATAGATAGCCAAAGGTTATGGTGATAGGCCTTACTGGATAGGCCTGAACGTAGAGCTTGACAAAACATATGGGTGAGTATGAATTAAATCATGAATAACTGATTAAATAAACATCAAATAATAATCTATTTAAGTTCAGTTTAGTTTTCTATCAAAACTATGTAACACATAGATAAAATGAATGGTTGCATAATATGTTGCACTCTTTGTAATTTCATTGGATTGTGGATGGAAAGGAGGGACAAAGAAACAGATTATGACAAGATTTAAAATTAAAGTGAATGGAAATGAAAGTAACAGTGTGCCATGGATGTGACTCTTAAATTTATATGTAATCTTATTATTTTCCAAAAAGGTGGATGGATGGTTCTCCAGTGGTGTTTCAAAGATGGGATGAAAATCAACCCGCTTTCAAACGTAATGATGAGAATTGTGCTGCCATGACTGTATCTACAGGTGAGTGTCATGAAATTAATTGATATAGAAAATTAATTTCATACAGAAAAATCTGAGATAAAATTTTAAATGTAAAACTGAACATTGTTGTTGCTTAACTATTTATTAAATATTTTTGTTTGGCTTACAGGCTTCTGGCATGATTATAATTGTGGGTATGAGCACAGATTTATCTGTAAACGCAGTAGCACACCACATGCCAATGCCACTGTAGCGCCCACAGTTCCTCCCAAAGGTGGCTGTCCACAAAACTGGAAAAGATTTAACTCAAAGGTCAGAGGACACATTTTATTGTTGTTTGGCAGAAAAAAACTGATGTTGCATGAAATGAGCCTTCGACGTGATACCATTGATCTATTTTTGGATTTAAAAAAAATACGCTATTGCTATTTTGAGAATGCATTTTTTTTTTGTTTGTTTGTTTTACTTATAGTGTTACAACATCATTACCAGCCAGAAGGAAACGTGGCAGGGTGCGAAGACACAATGCAAATCTATGGGAGGAAATATAGCCTCAATTCTCTCAAGAGATGACCAAGGTGTGTTTTAGGCAATCATCATCTGTTATAAATGACATTTTTACATTGAGAATTGTCAACTGTTTATTTCTGAGAAATGCATTTCACTTATGTTTGACATAAAAATATATATGTCTGCTGGGTATCAAGTTTGGGAAAGCCAGGGACAATGGGCCACATTGCTAAACAGTTGAACACATTTTAAGTAGTTTGCAATAAGACTTTAAATATTTCTTTAATCCCAAATATTTATCTACAAACATAAAATGTGTATATTGTTCTCATGTAGTAGAACATATAGTACTACGTATAATAGATCTTAAAACTTTAGGCATTTACGGTCTACTAAGAACAAACAAAACTATTCATTATGAACAAGTGCACATGCCCTATAGTGCAGAAGTTGATATTTAATATGATTATTGTCTCTTAATTTACATTATCAGTATGTGTTACCATTTCAGTGTTTTTGACTATTAAACTGGCTGAGACACCTACCACAGACCTGTGGATTGGTCTGTATAGTTCACCTGGCAGTTCATTTCTTTGGACTGATGGGCGACCGATGAGATACACTAACTGGGGAAATGACGTAAGTGGAGAATTCTATAACAAAAATACCAACAAAAAAAACAAAACAATACTTTATTTGTTAACTAAAATGTGCAAGTTTCTCAAATGCAACTTCTCCATCCTCCAATCAGAGTGATGGAGGACCCTTTTGGGGTCATTTAAATGTTTAAACTTTACTGTATATGAGGCCTAACTGTATCAGCTCAGGGCCTAAACAACTGAGGTTATGCCGCAAGTTCACACAACCTTTATTAAGTGTTGTGATCAAGTTCTGACAACCTGGTTCTCCATTGCAGATTTACGACAGCCATCACCCTTATCACCGCACCCTGTATGAATTGGAGGTAAAAACCTTTTGATATTTGTTATGTAATGTATACCACTTCACTTGTTTTGACTTGGAGCAGATACACATCAGACTTTAATGACAAATTGAGGTTGTGTTGCCTATGTCTTGCTTCACAATTTTGATGAATATGCATCTGTTTGGTTTGTGACATTTTCTGTTTGTGTTTCCATGCAAACTTCTGACATCGTTAATTTACACTGAAGATGAATTATGACTTCTATCAGCCAATGTATACGGAGGTAATACTTTTTGACATACTCTAATATGCAATATAACTTTTCTTGTCTTGACTTAATTTTGAGAAGATTTTTTTGTTTGAATATATAAAATCATTCGAAATATTAAGAATGTATAGGGATCCCTTTAGAAGTACGGCCATAATAGGAAAAGCACAGGTGTTGCTATTGACAATAACAGCTGCTCTGTTCTATTTAAGCGTTCAGTGACAGTGATGGTGAGCAATGAGCGATACCACAAACCTGAAATTAAAGCACCTAGATGGAATTCAACCATCATTCGTCTCTTTATTTATACCTGTGCTTTTCCTACTCATACAAGTAAAAATGTGATGAAAAAGGTCTTCAGTCACCTAGATCTTTCCATACATTGCTCTTTATCTCACAATTGCTGTGTTTCACCAGAGACAATGTGCTGTGATGACTCCTAATTCCCAAGTTGGTATTGGAAAGTGGGTGAAAAAGTCCTGCAATGACACCAATGGATACGTCTGTCTTCGAAATCTTGGTGAGTCTATTTTCTGTCCTTTCTGTTGAATGCATATTTGAGGGACTATTGATCATATTCAAACAGTCACAAAACTTTGCACATACATTACAACAGGTGGAAAATTTGACATTTCAAAATTGTTCGATAGCGCCCTTTACAAAATTTCAATTAAGTAGCCCTTGTGGTATACATTTTATATTTAACATTTAAAAACATTTTTTTAAAAAACATATTTAACATTTAAAAAAGTCTTTTGGAGCCACACATTAAGTGAGGTTTTACCAAAGATGGTAAGGGCGTGAACTGCTCTACTCTGCCCCTGACTGGCTTACCTTAACATTGTTAACCAATGCCACCCCAAGTTTCTGTAACTTGAGAGTACATTGTCCAATCTGCCCAAATGTGTCATACTTGAATAGAGTCCCAGCCAGAAAACACCTATGAACCAATACTAACTGACAGTAATAGCTCAGCCTATTGGTAACAAAAACTACTTTATATCTTTTTTATATTTCAATAGTTGGTAGCCCAGCTTTCAATAGGTGATCCATGACCCCTAAGGGCTTAAGTTTTCATGGAATTTCATGGCAGTGGCTAGTTGTAAAGTTTCTATGTTCCACCATGAAACAGGAGGTGGTTTGTAACATCTGCCCCAAAATTCACGTATTTGATAACAACTTGTCTGCAGACATATAAATATTTACTGATAGTTAAAGCACCACCCATTGGCAACAGTCACATGTTATGCTTCATTGCACTCCTGCAAGCAAGTTGACCTGATCCACCTCAAATTCATGTTGAAAAGCATGAAGACACTGAGTATGCTACAGTTCGAGGATTTTAAATGAACTGCTGGCAGGAAATGACATGCTCTATACTTTGATGTAAAACTCCTAGCAGGTTGACAAGATCGACTTCAAACGAAATCAGAGAAGCCTTAACAACTTTACGGTCCTTGTTTTTGAGTGAATATTCTGAGTTTTTATTGAACACCTTTGCCATACCTGTGCATTATTTACTGTGAATCACAAAGTTGTTGTAACTTGATTGTACACTGTCCAGTCTGCCCCTAAGTTCACGTTTGATAAGACTCAAAGATTGGTCTATTCGTAGAAAACACAAACATTTCATTTCCAGCACACAACACTGATGGTGGGCTTATTGTTGAATCCTTGTTAAATCATGCTGGCTAGCTGATGCTTAATCATGGTGTGGCACCTGTCCATACCAGCGAGGCAAACTAGTAAGCTAACAGTTACGTACTTTTGAAACATATTGGTCAATTTGCTGTTATACAATTTCAAATATACAAACGCTCATGTGAGCCACATAGGCATATTTTATAATCTTTTCTTTTAGCAACATACTCTGAAATACCATCCACCTCAGAAACAATGATGCTGTACAATTACCACTTTTATTATTATTATTATTATTATTATTATATATTTTATTTTCCATTTGCACATTTGGACTTGAAACAAGAAGATGTTTTAACTCAACTGCAAACTGACCAATCTGTCCCAAATTTCTCATAGTTGATATCAGTCTAAATGCCAATATAAAGTCAAAGTCATTGCAATACCGACTGGCAAGAGCAAGTCGGCCTTCTTGTGACAAACAACATTTAATTTACATGAAATATACACCGTGTTAACTGGGCTTGATATACAGAAACATAAAGAGTATGTTCTCCAACACCACATGGTGGGTTTTCATATATTTCTATGCCAATATTCCCTGATGATCAAAACTGTAATTTCAACAGTAAAAATAAAGGATGTGCTGTATTGTGTTTAAAAAAAAAAACAGGCTTTTACAAACAGGACAGTTTGAACATCTTGAACATTAATGGAAAAACTTAATTTGTCTAATTTCTCACCCTAAACAGACCCATCTCTCTCAGACACCCCTGAAACAACACCTACCGACTACGTCAAGATTTTAAATGACTCTATCAAGGTTGTTTCTCAGAATATGAGCTGGGATGCTGCCAGAAAGCACTGTGAAAAAGATGGTGCCAAACTGGCTAGTCTGAGAAATGAGTGGACAAAGATCTATACTGAGTTTATGGCCAGGACTTTCAAGTCTCCTCTGTGGATTGGACTGAACAAAAAGGAGGTACAGGGCAAAAAGCCTCTCAAGTGGTTGATTCATAATTCAGAAATTTTATTAAACTAAAACTTTTTAATGATTTTGTCCATACAATCCTAATAGAGCAGAATTAATGTACATGTGTTCAGATCAATTAGATACACAAGCGCTACATATTTATATAATATTTATCAATAATTTATATACATTTAACAGACTTTTCAGCAGTGTCGGAGACCACTTATTGTAAAAAATAAAGAAATAAAGAAACAAAGAAACAAAAAAGGGGGGTGGGGGGGGTCATGATTTAATGTATAAATAAGACAGATTACAGATTTCCACTGTTTTTCCAGACTGGTGGATATTTCAGATATATTGATGGCTGGCGTTTGACCTCCACCAATTGGGATAGAAGGGAACCATCCTCATACCGAGATTGTGTGTCTGTGAATAAGGATGGAAAGTGGACGACTACTGACTGCAAACGAAACATGAGCAGCATTTGCATGAAGTCTACAGGTAAGGCTCATGTAAATTTGAATAAATACATATGTGACTCACTCTAATGTTATGGACGTAATGCTGACATACATCCTACCTTTACCTGTTTGAAATATGGTCACAATTCTTGCCACTGTATTAGATGCGACATAATTTTCTTGCTCTAAATGCATGCACTATACAGTAATTAGCTTCTCTCATTCACAGATGTGCCACCAACAGAGTCAACTGATTTCCCTGGGTTTTGCCCTGATGATCCAGAAACCAGCAGATACTCAAGGATGAGTAAAACCTGGCTGTCATATGGAGCTTATTGTTACCTCTTTATCACAGACAGGATTGAGTGGACAGATGCATCTACTAACTGTGCAAGACATGGTAATGATTTTCTCTGAATGTTCAAATACATATTCTCAATCACAGAGCTATGTTGAGCTTTTACTAAAGATAAACTATATTTTGTTTTTTGTTTTTTTTACTTTATTTGTAAAGGTGGAGCTCTTGCCAGCATTGGAAGTCCTGCTGAGCAAGAGTTCATTCTAAGCAATATTAAAATGCAACAAGACAGCCAAAATTCTTACTGGATCGGCTTGTATAAAACTCACAAAGGTACGTTGACATTGTCTGATCTTTCTTAATAAGAAACAGGCTACAGTTGAACATAAACAAGTGAAACTATGTCTGGAAAAAAGAAGCTTTAAAATAAAGAGGTTACAAAATTAAGCTTAATTATGAAATCCTGCTGAGCAGAGTACTGAAAATGGCATGGTAACTTCAGTATGTCTAATCAACAACAAATGGAGAATGGATAAGAGTAAGCTTTATTGGCCAAGTACGTGTATACATACAAGGACTTTGATTTCCATTTGTTATTTGTGTGTTTCTTGGTTTCCATCAGCTTTTTAGGTACCACATGTGCATATTTTGTATCATCTTGTCTGCAGTTTCTCTCAGCACATCACAGTAGTCTAGCATCCTTTAGCTTGTTTCGAATTTCTGGCCTCAGTGCCATTTAATAAATCTTATTTATTAGCTGCAGCATGGAGCAAAAAGAAACTCTGATTCACCTAGTGGGGAACATAGTCAGGTATTAAGCATATTAGGAGTAATATATTTACCTTAGCTAAAACAGGGCTAAAAGAAGACTGATATTGGATTTGCACTGTTCTGCTACACGTTTGCCCAAAATAACTTCATGAAGGTGATAATGTTAATGTTGTGTTTAGAAACTTTAAATGATAGGTTATACAAACCCATTTGCAAAAAATCTGTGTTTCAAAATCTTGTTTTGTGCTCACAGAGTGAAAGAATATTGAGTATCAAATTCATTTAACTTTTCTAGAACAAAAAAAAAATCTTCACAAAAAAGAAATACAGACTTCTGTTTTTCTCCAGGGATGTGGCAGTGGCTGGACAGGACCGTCATGGACTTCAGTAATTGGGGTCCATATCAGCCTGATAGTGGCACTTTTGGAGCGATTCGAATTAGTGATGGGACATGGATAACAGGCCATAAGTGGTATGACAGACCATATATTTGCAAAGCACCCAAAGGTGAGCTAATTAAACTTAATATGATTCAGTATGAATTAAAGTCATGTTTTACAAGGACAAGAATGTATGACACGTGGTATTAAAAATATTATATAATATATATGAATATTTAATATTAACATATTTATAACCATTTTTGATATTTGAGTATAAGATCAAGAAATGATACAGATTTGATACATATTCTGGAAAGTCTTTAGATTATTATATATATATATTTTTTTTATCTTTTTAGTATTATTACAAGTGGCAAAGACAACTGGTAAGTAATATCATTACTTTTATTTGTCTGATAATGATAAATTTGATCTTATGACTGATAATCTACCTATTTAATCTCTACAGCAAATCCGACTGTGAATCCTCTAGCCCGTGGCCACAACACTTTGGCAGTTGTGCTGGTCATTATTGTGATTGCCGTAGGGCTGGGCATCGCCTTGTTTCTCTTCAAGAGGTCTGGCCGCCGCTTGCCTATTCCTGAAAAGTTATCTACCTTCGACAACCCACTTTTCTTCAACAATGAGCGGTTCCACCCTAACCTGGTCGACACCAATAAACTGGTAGCAAATGCAGAGGAGGAGAACTCCGCACCTGTTATAAGCATGTGATGTAAACACCAGCAGAATTTACTGGGCGTACAATGTACAACGTATCTTGGGCAAAGGACTGAACATTTTCTGTTTTAAAAAGAGAGACATTACAGTGCAGTTTGACAAGATCTGACTATAATGAACACGAAAATTTAAGATGTCGGATGTCTTATTTTACATACAAATCTCCATTTGTAATAATATGAAATAATGGTTAATTGTGTATTTTATAGGCTAACAAATTGCTGATTAAAGATCCAGTGTGTAGATTTTAGTGGCATTATTAGCAGGAAAGGTATATAATAATCACATTTGTTATTAGTTTAGTATCACCGAAAAAATAATAACAGTAAAACTTGTTGGGTTTTTTTAATCATGCTTGTGTTTTTTTTGTTTGTTTGTTTGTTTGTTTGTTTATTACCAGTATGAGCTGTTTCTAAGTATGGAGTGGGCCCAGTCCCACAGAGTCCAGCATGTTGTTCTGGCCAACAGACAAACCAAACACCACACAACCAAAACAGTTAGAGGCTTTGCTTTTCCGTGTTTTTGTGTCAGCCACTGTAGTTCTTCTACTCGCAGACTGGAGAAGTTTAAGTTCTGCAAGCTCACCGAAGCCACTAAATCCTACACCCTAAACTTTCGACTTTATTGATTCATTCCATATTTCACTTAAGATACTATGCTTGCTAGGATTGCGAAATGACTACTGAACCTGGAGCAAGGCAAAAAATGAGATAAAAATAAAAATTCCCACTGGACCATAAGAGGGACCATTAAGACAGACAGTATACCATCATCGCATTTCATAAGCCTTGAAGCTATTGTAAATTAAATGTTATCTATCAAGAAATCAAGGTGTGGTGTAATTTGTGTCTTGCAAATGAGATTTAAAATATTGTATTAATTAAAGACGTTGAAAATAGCAACCCTTGGGCATCGACACCCATTACTGTTTTGGTTTTTTTTCCTGACCGTGCAAAGAAAGCTCATAGATGTATATTGAAGTGCCAACCTCTACTTAACTTAAACCAGGAGTGCCCAACCAGTCGATCGCGGTCTACCACTGATCCCAAGTCGACCGCGAGGGGTGTAGGAAAAAATGAAAAAAAAAAAAAAAAAAGTTTTTTGGGGTGTGTGTGTGTGTTATATTTTGTATTAAATGTACACTGCAGCCTATCATGAGTCATTGCCTATGCATCAGTCTCTTAAACACAAAAAAGTAAGTCACCTTTAACCTACGGTAGCTCGTGACAGGAAGTTTGACAGGAAGTTGACAGCTGTCAACAGTAGCTAGCAGCTAGCGATCAGAGCGGTTACGCACTCCTAAATGTTAACATGGCTGAGGGGAAACGAGCGAAGACCTACCATTTTCACCCTGAATGGGAGGAAGATTATTTTTTTGTTTATTCTCATTCAATTCTCATCCAAAGTCTGATCTGCAATGCAACGGTGGCGTTGGCAAAGAAAGGGAATCTGGAGCAGCATTTTAAAACGATACACGGGAGCTACGAGAGGGATTTCCCTGCAAAGACGCTTTTACGCTCCACAAAAGTGCGGGATTTGAAAGCACAGCTTGCAGCACGGCAGTCAATCTTCACCAAACCAAAGACCCAGAGTAAGGCCGCAACTATTGCTTCCTTTCACATCAGTCACGTCCTTGCTAAACACAAGAAGCCATTCAAAGACGGCGATATTGTGAAGGAAGCCTTTCTTGTGTGGTCACAGTCAAAACAGTTTCCTTTTTTATGAAAGTTTGTGTTTAACTGGTGTGGCCAATAATTTCATACTGCATTAATTGTTATGTTTGTCCACTTGCAGAGAGCAGAAGTTTAAAACTCAACACTCACGATATAATTACCACATGAAGTTTTCATGCAAAATGTGTTTTAGTAAAAGAAAAGTAATAAGAGTAAAACCTTTCCTTTTGTCTGTTGATCCTCAGTCTGTTGATCCTCATTGAACTACCTAGCCCTATGATCAAATTCATGATTGTGTGCTCTGGAGTGATACTGAGCCAACAGTGTTTCATCATATAACTGAATCGTTTCTGCTGAGATGTATTCTGCCATGTCATGAAATGATCGAAGAAGCCATTCCACAAAACACACCGAACAGTAACTAATGTTTAAAACTCTCTTAACCACAAAAAAATGTGCAGCATTTAGGACTTTCTGGCAATCAATTCTTGACAAGGTCAAGAATTTGCTTACGGAGACAAAGTTAAAAAAAAAGTCAGCACTTCCTGGTTTTGGTTATTACACAACACTTTCACCAGGACACGGGATGATTCAGTACGACTGAGATTGACTTTTGAAAATCACTTGCACAACTCTTTGAGAAATGCATGGATGAAGTCTTCAGCCGTAAGACATTTCAGAAGAATATCAGCAATGAAGATAACCTGTACAGCCTTTATGCTCCTCATCCAAACACTGCAATGTTTGGCTTTAGATGGTATCGTATTCCAACTGAGATTGTTTAGATGAGTACTGTCTTTGTAATGTGAGACTGCTGAATCGCTAACCGTGTGCCAGTGTGTATGTTGTCAAAGTGTGTCACTTGTTGTGTATTAGCTACAGTTCAGTATCAAGGTGGCTGCAGTGAAAAATAATTTCATTTATTTTTTTTAGACATAGGATGATTAGGACTTTGTTTGATTATAGAGTATCTGTTTATTCTGGAAGTATTTATATTTTCAGTATTATTGTTGAATGCAAAAATTTAAAGCTGTACCCGACTAAGAATTATGTCAGTCAAATCACATAATACTGTACAATAAGAAAATTTAACAATTTGTTTCAAAGTCTGAATGGCCTCTGCAGGAAAACCAGTTGATGGCGGCATCCACGTCACATAATGAACAAGTGATCAGCATGAATGACAAATCGTAAATATGCAGCAACATTTTTTGACAACACTAGATATCAACAATAGCCATAGACTGTATGGTATTACCTTGCTTTAAGCTGTAAATTAACCACTTCGTCACCTTATGTTGCGGTCTCTCTTTCCCATCATGTCACTGCCTGCATATCTGCAGCAGCAAAGAGTAGCCTGCATGTCAAGAGCACTCACTCTGCCACTCTCAAATCTGTAGACCAAAACGTCCCCAGAAATACACTGCACAAAAAAACGACAACTGCATCTGCGACTGATGATTCAGGCCTTTGTCTGTCGAGGGGCAGCCATAATAACATTTAATTACAAGCAACTAAACCAACCCCAGTGATAGTTTGTGCAGTTGTTAAAGGGATTTTCCAATTTCTTTTTGTAATAAACATTTAAAAGTGTGTAATTCTTTCTCAACAGATTCACCATTCCAGCTAACAAACAAGGACACTGGTTTTTGTTTGGTTAAAACAAATAACCAATGCACTGACGTACGTTGGACAACTGGGGACCGACTTCTGGTTCAACAAAGGAATAAGTGCCTGGGAGCCGAGGGGAAAAGTGTGGGAAGTGAAATAAGCCTTTATGACTGCGATGAACACAGCGACCTCCAAAAGTGGCAATGCAAAAATGAAACCGTGCTCGCCCTCAAAGACCAAGAGCTCTACATTGAGTTAACTGCAGACAACACGGCAGCTCTCTCCAAAAAAATAGGACCCAATAACCACCTCATAATTTCAGGAACATTCAACGGTGCTTGTGCTAGAACACACAGAGGTACAGTATAAATCAGTGTTGTTTTGATGGATTTGCATTGTCCACACTACATGGTAACTATTTTAATATAATTTAAAATATTAAAATTGAATTATGAACATCAGACTTTTGGACATTATGTTAAAAATGTAATTTACATGTTAGGTTTATCCAACAGAAGGTTAAACTTGCAAACGGTAACCCAAATATTGCTATTTTCTTAACATATGTCATACAGTCATAAGTGTCTCCTACGTTTTAATTGGAACTGCACTCATCTTTGCTATGTTCTTATCACATATTAGAGCTTTATGCCATTGGTGGAAATGCAGTTGGGCTGCCATGCATGTTTCCCTTCCAGTACAATGACCAGTGGTTCTCAGACTGTACTGCGCTTGACTCTCCGGAAAGGAAACTTTGGTGTGCTGTTGAAACCAAATATCAAAGTGAGCGTTGGGGATACTGCCCAGTTACTTGTGAGTAGTACCTGTTAAAACGTATGTTCTTTTATTCTGCAATGAGAGAATGCCATAATCACAATGCTGGTGATTATGGATTGAAAATAAATGAAATACAAAAGCTTTCACAAGCCAATGTTGTAAATAAAATTATTTACATGTACACAAGATTGATAAAATGAAAGTGAAAAAACAAAACAAAAACATAAGTTGATCTAAACTTAACTGGCTTTCACTAATCTGACAGTAACATTAGTTCGTTTTATTTTTCAAACTGCTATCATCTCACCAATATGAATCTTATTTTACTGCTAACGCAAAAAACCTTTCATAAAGGCTCTTGCTAAGACTGCAGAGCATAAGTGTCATGAACAGAGACAATTTAGACACTGGAATAAACTCACTTTGTTTTTTCCCGTCAATTTCACAAACAAAGAAACTCAAAACAAACTTAAGTGATCAAGTTAAATCACTGAGAACAAAATCAGTTATTCGGTACATTTAATTTTCTGCCTGACTGATGATTGGTTGACTGACTGTGCTGCTGGTCTCCCCTACCCATTTAGTCCAGAGAGCCACACCAAAGCACATTCACTGAGACATATTACTCTTCAAGCTATTTATTAATTATATTAACAACTGCTTTGAGTTCAGTGTATGTAACTTAGGGAGATTCAGCGGCATGTAATAGTGACGATTACAGATTGCAACCAGCTGAAACTTAGAATTAGATTAGACTTTTCCCAGTGTTCACTGGTCAAAAGCTTTTTACCAGGAGAGGAATTATTGGCAGAGGTCTCCTCCTCTCCACACAAGGACTAGGTAGTTAAAACTGGTAAAATTAAATAAATAAATAAATAAAAACCTGAATGAAGCAGTTTCACCCTACAAATATGTGTTTTTCTGACATTGCTCCTTGCAGATGGGCATAACAATGGCAGCCGGGGCAAAAATGTAAAAAACGTTAAAAAAAATAAGTTGGAAATACTGACATGAGATGCAATTATTTTTTTAATCACCCACAAGCATCATTTAATTTAGAACATGCCACAAGCTTATTATTAAATAAAGCCACATCTTGCAAATAAGACAAAATTATATTAACCATACAAGAAGAAAGTTTTATACATTGTAGCAAATACAACATACTCATATTTTGTATATACACTTAAAGCGAGAGATGGCTGGACTACACACCCAACAACAGGAGCCTATTACCAGCTCAACACACAAGCAGCTCTGACTTGGCCTCAGGCTGAAGCCAGCTGCAAACAGCAGGGTGCCTCCCTGCTCAGTATCACCGATCCTCACGAGCAGGTTTACATTACAGGTAAGATGACCTTGGCTCTAAACTGAATGTGTTGATAAAGGGCGTATGTATTTAGGTGCATAAAACATTACGCTTTTTAATAAATCTATAAATTAATTTGAGTCATAAAAGCACTCTATATAAAAGATATTATTTTAACATATTCTTAAATGCATTTCTTGCAATGATGCATCTGAATATTTTCATGGATGTGCTGTGCTGTATAAAATAATCAGGAACTCTGAGTCTCACCAACTATTACTGGCACAGGGAAAGCCACAATATTTTATTTTATTTTTTTACATGCTCCCAATAGCACTATTAGGTAAAGAAGGCAATAAGCTTTGGACCGGGTTGTTTCTGGATCCAGAACATGGCTGGAAATGGTCTAATGGGAGGCCTTATCGCTATCTGAAATGGGACTCAGGTAAGCTTGTTTTCTACTTCAGTTCTTTTTCTTCTGATATATTCAAACTGTAATGCTGGATATCAAAGGTACACAATGCAGGATTTGTAAATTGCAGTTCGAAAAACTGTTCTCACATGCCACAAGCTGCTGTCCTGTTTTGTATGACCCACCACCAGCCTTCCATTTTCGCCCTCACAGACTTTGCTGGTCACTTTATTCAGTTACTCTCAGTACAATGCTGCAGTAATGCTGCAGATGGGTTCACGTTAGACTCAGCTGATATTCCTGTGCGCCTCAGAGATACTAAAGAGTGCCTTTGGCATTGTTATGACACAATGAGAGGAGAGACAGAAGTGTCAGTATTTGATGACCTGGGAACGAGAACAGGCTGAACAGACACACACACCTGCAGACCACATCCACAGAACATAGAGAGCGATGGAGACCTCTATTTTGTTAAATGTCGAGCATAAACATAACTTGTGTTTTGGGGGGGATTATGTGTTAGAATATGAAACTGAGATAAAAATGTGGATTGATGAGAGGCTGTTTGCAAATCCAACATGACAAATATGATTGCGATCCTGTTCTAGGACATCCAACTTCTAACCCAGGACAAAACTGTGCAGTTGTTGATCCTGCTGTAAAGTACTCTTGGCAAAGTTCACTTTGCAGCAAGAAGCTTGGGTACATCTGCTACAGTAAAGAGGCAGAGGTACTGCCTACACAAGGTAAAAAAAAAAGATCTATTCCACTCTGCCGACTCGTCTCTTCAGAACCATATAGCTTTACTGCACATCTGGCATTAAGTCCTTATATTTTTTGTTCCATCTTTGTTTTTTTATGATCAGCTGTCGAGACAGGATTTTGTTCAAGACCTTGGATTCCCTACAGAGGCAACTGCTTCCACCTCAATCGTACTCAGAAAACATGGCCTGATGCTCAGCAAGTGTGTCGCAATGAAGGAGGGGACCTGGTCAGCATCAGCAATGTGGAGGATCAAAGTTTTGTCATCTCTCAACTTGGATACAGTACGTGAAAATAATAAAATCAAATGCAAGTTCTTTTTTGAGGACATCATAGAGCACCCCTTAAATCCTCCTAGTGTTTTTCTTTTCTAGCAGTATGATGAGCTGCTTTGTTTAACTATCACAAAGGTAGATCTTATTTTATTACCACTTTAGTTACTAGATGATGGCGTAAGCAAGTACTCTACCCAATACATGCATGGCATTTGCTTTCCAATATAGCATCTCTGCACTTTTTTGCCAAAGGTCAATATAATATTTGTAGAATTATTTCTTAGCAACGACGTTAGTGTAAGCAGTCTTAAATTCAGACAACGTGGCCTGCCTCTGCTATAATAAGATCATTTTATTTTGTTCATGTCTGCAGCATCTGCCGATGAGCTCTGGATTGGACTGAATGACAGGAAGACAGAAGGTCTGTTTGAGTGGATTGACCACTCTACTGTCAGCTTCACTAGCTGGGAATTTGGGAAACCTGCTGTCTCCACTAATTTAAAGGACTGTGTTCTCATCAAGGGAGAGGTAAGGAGCATGTGTACATATTCACCTAATGAAAATGCACATAATATACACACACACACACACACACACACACACACACACACACACACACACACACACACACACACACACACACACACACACACACACACACACACAAAAGCCCCAGAGAAATTACCATCTGATTATATCTTTTAACCTGATTATTCAAGCAGAAAAATGCTGATTTTGCAGCTACAGATCAGTTTACTTAATTGTACGTGTTAAATTTAATATTAATTTAATATAGAATTTAATATATTGTCTTCTATTGTCTAATGCACATATCTGCAGCTAAATCATAGCATTACATTTCTACAGTTTTAAGACATGTGTTTTTGTTTGACATTTGATTTACCAGTGCACTGTGTGTTTCCAGTATATTTGCTCTCCATATAAAAAAATATTTAATGGTAAATTGTTGCAGAATGGAAACTGGGCTGACCATGTGTGTGAGGAGAAACACGGCTACATTTGTATGAAGAATAGTGCCTCAAAACCCAGCGGAGATGAAGTGGCAAAGGATGTGGGCTGCAAAACTGTGTGTTAAGTTTACTCACTTTTTAGTGTATCTCCAAAAAAATCTTCATCTATCTGTCGTCCTGTCGGTCAGTTCGTCATCCGTCCATCCACATATGCAAAGTTTTGGTTGTCTTTAGGGGAAAAGAAAATACAACAGTTTTCAGCTCTGCAAACCTCTGATAAATTCACTGTACTGAATTAGTACAACAGAGAAGACAACGATAGCAAGTTATCTGGTGACTGCAGTCTAGCACAAGTTTTAGTTCCAGATAGACAGATCAGATACATGGACAGATAAATATTATTATCACCAAGAGCAAAACAACCACTGAATATTACAGGGCTTCATGTTTTTTAGCGTGTTGTAAAGTTTCTCCAAATGGTTATCTAATTAAAACAATAATACTAGGAATCGTTAAATATAATTAAAACAGTTAACAACTTTGCACTTTATATGTCATTTAAAGCATCATGGTGGATTATAGCATATTTAAATTTTTGCTGATTATGGCATATGTTTGAAAATCCTAAAATGTTCCGTCACTGCTATTTTTGTTTTCTCAAAAATCGAGGGCTGGAGAAGACATGGCTCGTACTGCTACTTTATGGGGAGACAGACCAAAACTTTTGATGATGCAAAAGACGACTGCAAGAGCTCAGAGTCTTACTTAGCTGATGTTTCAAATGGGTAAGAATTTTTACTTTAACCCCATTGTACATATGTGTGATTTAAAAACACATTCTAAACAGAATCATTAATATATGGTTTTATTACTCTACAAAATTTGAAATCCTGCAATCCTAATTGTGCAGATGTTTCCAGGGTGGATAATGCCTTCCTCGTCAGCTTGGTGGGGATGAGACCAGAGAAATACTTCTGGCTAGGCCTCTCAAACCAGAAAAACATTGATCAATTTGTGTGGACCAACCAAGTCTCAGTGAAGTTTACTCACTGGAATGCAGAAATGCCAGGTATGGAGTCTTTCAAAACTCAACATATAACATGTGGCAAGAAGTGGTTTAACATTTGACATTTCACAATTTTTCACTCGACAATGACAGGTGACAAACAGGGCTGCGTTGCCGTGGCAACTGGGTTTTTCGCTGGCCTCTGGGATGTGCTACCCTGCACCAATAAGGAGAAATATATCTGCAAACACCTGGCAGAGGGGGCAGTTTTAACCCCTGCACCACCCACTTTTTCCTCTACAGGATGTGCAGCCGACTGGACACGCATAGGAACAAGAAAGTACTGCTATAAGGTACAGTCATCTCTAAAAACTGGGGGAATAAAAAATGCTTCATTTTTAAGGATGATGAAAGTTTTTATCTTAATACAACAGTTAGATATCCTACAGGCACTGAGCAGGACTCAAGACTAAATATTTTCTACTAGTAGCACTGATGCTACCATACAGAAATATTAGGAGCTTCAGCAAAAAATTTAGGACAATGGGGGCACTACTGAGCAGTGCATGAAAGAGACATGCATGCAGATGCTTCCCCTTGTCAATCTCTAAAATCAATACTCTGACAGTCTCATTTCTTGTTTTTTTTATTGGCCTCAGGAGCTAAACAGCTTCCACTTCTGCTGATGCTAACAATTTGGGATGTCCCTATCGAATCTCAAACATCGAAAATCAAGGCTTTTTTTTTTTTTTTTGACTATTCAGGATCAGTTTTTTTTAGCTTATAAAGGCATCTGATCCCTTAATTTATGTCAGTTGTCTACTACAAGTGCATGAGAAGAGGAGAGTGGTGCAGTGCTTAAACAACCTCACTGCAAGTAATATTAAAGCCAACATGGCATACGTATTAATTAAGCATAATCTGCCCAAAGGATGTGAAGACAACAAAAGGAAACCATCAGTGGAATACAGTTCATTCAGAACATAGACTACACTGAAGAAACAAACAGTAGGGGATACTCGGGACAGAGACATTTTATTGAGACAGAGATGAGACCAAAGTGAATAAAGAGAGGGTTTGTAATGTATGACTTTCAAAAATAATAATATACTAATGGATTGCAGAACTATTAATTTATTCATATCATCAAGCACAGGCTACACACTGGATTGATTATAATAACTTCAGTGAAGGCTACTTAGATTGTGCAATGTGCAGCCGTGTTATCTAGGGCAATAGAAGAATCAGTTTGGTACTCAGTAAATGCAGATATTCAATATTAAGTGACTTGGATCGGGGGCAAAAAAAACGTGGCCAGGATATTCCTTCTAACAATGTTAGCAGCAATTCTCCTGGCCAAGGTAAAAGTGGTGATGTGGACTGCCATTAATTTGGGAGAGGGTCTCTGGCAAAATCCTACAATTTATGAATGAGAGATTTGACAAGTAAGAACAGACAACTCAGAGCGGTCCACAATTCCCAAAAGGAGCTGCTCAAGCTGGAATCTACTGAGCTGATGGTGCTGCAGCAGGAGATCTCTTTCAGCTACCTGGAAAAATAGGTTTTCTAAACAGGTCATCTAAATTGTACATTTGATACTTGGGTAACCCATCCCTACCCATCCCTACTGCAACAGGTTTTAAAGCAATATTAAAAAGCAGGAAAGAAAGGGCATCGCCTTGTCGTTATAATTTACTATAATGCAAATAACGAGATTGGGATTTGTCTTCATTACTGAGAACAGAAAATACTGGGTTGGAACGGATTACCTTGATCCGCTCTAGCTTGAGTGTCTGGAATAATACTAGCCATATCTTGACAACTGAACCAAATTACTTGACACTTGGCAATTGTATTGCTGGGGACCCATGGCACGCAGTGTCAAATTTGGTGTGATTAAAGCACACGACATGTTCAATATTAAGAAACTAAGAAAATAAAACATGCAAACAACATCTGTGGCTTAGTGCAGAGGCCAGGGCGGGTTTCAGAGCTCTAGAGAGTATACCATGTATTCACAACAGATAATGAAGACGGAGTGGGGAAGTTACATATACAAAACTCATACATTTCAAGCATCAGCAATGTAAGTTTCAGATTAACGGCTTTTGCTCCTGGACCCATGGGAGCGCAGTCAACTGTTAAGTATTTTACATGAGCAGTTCTCAAGCGAACTGGGTGCACACTGTGAGCGAAGAGAGGGAAGGAGAGACACTGAGCTGCTGTAAGAGGAGCTGGTGGTGGAGATTATGCTTTGAGCAGCAAGTTAAATAAAGCAACTGATAAGTAGCTATAAATCCTGCAAGAATGTAACAATATATATTGACTGAGATTCTAAGCAGTACGACGGTTATGATTAGCTCAAAAATACCTAATTGTAATTTAAGAGCTGACCATAATTAAGACAATGGAAGGATTTATTAAGGAAGATTACCCTAGAGTAATATAGTTTTACACCAACTTGCACTCGTTGCCTCAGAAACAGGTAGCAGGCTGAAGGGATGTGAACAGAGAAAATCGCTGCCTGGTGCATATAGGGAAACTCTGCACATACAAAGAATGTAAAGACAATGAAACACTGTTTGCTTGTTTTTACACCACACTACCACACCACGTTAAACCTCTTTCTCTTATGATCAAGGCTTTTAGACATTATTCATCTTCAGGGGCGAGGACATGGTACGAAGCCAGAGATTTCTGCAGGGCCATTGGAGGAGACCTGCTGAGCATCCACAGTGCTGATGAGATGCAAATCCTAGAAAAAAGGTACAGTGTGACCTGACGCAGTGCAAAATTAAGAAAATACAAAACTGGTTACTGCAGTGAATGATGGTCGCTGGTGTCAAGCAGAGTACTGGCAAAAGTGTTCTTATAATACTTTTAAAACAAGCTTGAATGATCAATATAATAACCATATGATGTAATTATTGTCAACTTTAGCTATGAAAATTTCTGGATTGGACTCAGTGCCCCTGATCCAGTCACGGGCTATGTATGGAGTGATGGATCCCCAGTGAGTTAACAGTTTTCTACTTTAATAGTTGAAACTGAAGTGTAAATCACAGTGTGTTTTATTGTTTGCTTATGTTTACAGCTGCAGTTCCAACACTGGGGGGATGGAGAGCCAAACAATAGAAACAATGTTGAATCATGCGTCGTGTTATATAGTAACGGGCAGGATGGGTATTGGAGCGATGTGCACTGTGAGAGTACCTATGGATACCTGTGCCAGATCCGTAAAGGTAAAATGAGGGACTGAAACTGTTTCTGTTTTGTTTGGTTACCACAGTCTCAAAGACGAGCATGTTATCTCAGCATTCTTGACCTTCTAACAATATTTAATTCAAATTTATTTAGGCTAAGCAAATGTGTGTCCTAATTTAGGGGCTGCAGTCCTTGAATTTTAAGGTTGCATGATGCATGAATGGGTCACAGCAGTGCAACAAGGCTTTCCATTTTTATTTATTTATTTTAAATATTTCCTTTTTTTTGGCTTTTTGCCTTCATTGGGAAAGGACAGCATAAAAGGGGGAGAGGAAAGGGGGAGAGGGTGGGGGAAGACATATAACAAACGGAATTGAACCCTCAGCCGCCACAGCAAGGATTATAATAATGATAATAATAATAATAACTTTTTTTTAATAATAACTGAATTGGGAAACAGCTATATTCTCATTATACTCTCAGCTTGGTTCTGCCAACTGCCAATCCAAGGCCCTATCAGTGTTCTGAGTCTATTTTCCTCTGTTTATGTCCTTATAGACGTGACTCCAAACCCATCTCCAGCTCCTGTCACTCCAGGTAGGTGGGCCATTTGCCTATGTAACCATATAGAAAAAAACTGCAAATATGCTTTTAGCACAAACCTTATTTTTTATTGCATGATTTAAATTTGCTGCTTCTGCAACCAAAATGTGAATCTACATATGCACTGTGAAATATTACATATTTCTAATTTTTTTCAGACTACCACTTGAACTCAGACGGGTGGCTAGAATGGAATGGATCTCAGTATTATATTGACACTTGGAGAACAAGCATGGAAAGCGCTCGAAACTATTGCCAAAGAAAACATAGTGACTTGGTAATTATCAACAGTGAAGCTGAAAGTGTCTTTTTATGGAAACAGGTGAGGAATGACTTTTACTTGACATTAATGACACTTATCGTTAGCTATGACATTTAAGCTCAGAACAGATTGCTATGTAAGTAATGCTTGATTTACTTTGTGGTCTGTGAATATAGATATCAAAAACTGATGACAAGTGTCCTTACTGGATAGGCCTGGACGTAGATCTTGATGGAACATCTCGGTGAGTATGATTTCATTGATGAATAATGGGTTAAATTTAAATGAGAATTGTTAAAGAAAACTATCAAAACTATGTGACATGTAGATAATGTGACCAGATAAGTCAAGTGTGTTCACAGATTATATATAAAGATCCTCAAAATCAAAGTCAAAACATCTCGATCGCCACATCGTATCTGGCTATAGTATAATAGAATATGAACCTTGACCCCTCCATGAGAGCAGATGGGAATGAGGACAAGCTTAAAAAAAAAGAAAAGAAAAAAAGTTGTGTTACAAATAGATTTTTTCCAAACATTGCTTCCATGCTGATAAGTAGTTTCTGTCATGTCTGTGTAGGTTCAGGAGTGTGATAAGTTTGATTTTAAATAGGTTTCTGATACTATAAAATAGGGACGTGATGTTATGATTGACAGATGTCTGTCTGTAAGAGTGCTTGCAGACCAATGGTACTGAGATGGGTGAGTTTATAAGCAGGACCCCAATTATGCAGCTACAGCCCGGTTAATACTGCAAAGACTCTGCCTCCAAATAATGTCACCAGCGCAAGATTGCAGCATTCATACACAGGACATTTTGGCCTCATTTTGTCGCAATGGGAGGAAATAGAATGCATCAACCATCTTCATGTACAGTCTGGGGTTGCGCTGTTTGTACTTTTACTGTAAATTTTTGAAATAATTATTGCTGCTTGGTTGGCCTAAAACCAGTGATGCTAAGCCATACTGAGTCAGACAGTTTGACAGAAATTAATTATTAATGGCCATCAAAAAAATATGACCACTAAATAAATGTGAGCAAAATAATATAAGTTCTGTTCTCCTAAAATATCTATTTAACCTGCTAATAACTGAACTATCTTTACCAGCTAGTTACTAACTTTGAATGTCTGCTGTTACATGTGGGATATAACAATATAACAATTTACATCATATAATCAAATAAGAAATTAAAATAAAATAGTGCCATATATATGCCTTTTAAATTTTAACTGATGTTATTGTGTTTCAACTAGGTGGATGGATGGTTCTCCAGTAGTGTTTCAAAGGTGGGATGAAAATCAACCTGAATTTAAAAACAATGATGAGAATTGTGCTGCCATTACTCCGTCTCTGGGTGTGTGCCATTGCATGGATTCATCTCAAACAACACAATTTCATGTAATGAATTTTATTAAGAATGCAAAGTGTCAATGCTAGACCATTCATCTAATTTTATATCATGTATTCATTTATTTTTGCTTTCAGGGTTCTGGCATGATTATAATTGTGGATATGAGACCATGTTCATTTGTAAACGCAGTGACTCATCACCTACCAAGGCCAGTGTAACACCAAAACCTCTGAAAGGTGGCTGTCCACATAATTGGAAAAAAATTGACTCAAAGGTCAGATTTTTAAAGATTTTTTAAAAAAATTTAATAGTTGCTTGGCAGTATGGAAATACAACTGGTGTTGCATGACATGGACCTTAGATTAACTACTTTTCTTTTAAATTATCACACAAATCTGTTTATTTCTCCACCTGAAGTGTTACAGCATTATTCATACCCAGAGGGCAACATGGTTTGAAGCAAGAGCACAATGCAGATCAATGGGAGGAAATCTTGCCTCAATTACCTCAAAACATGTGCAAGGTGTGTCTTGTTTGTTTTTTCATAAAACCATCTTCTTTTTTTCTTTTAAATCCAGTTAAAACTATACTATTGGCTAGGGCTGTATTTTACAATTTATAAGTATTAGAGCCAAGTTGAAAAAAAAGGACATTATTATAATAAAGTCATATCATGTAAATAAAGTTGTAATTTTGAGGGAAAAAATTGCAATATTAATGAATGAATAGTCATAATTTTACAAGAAAAACATAATAAGATTAAAGACCATTAAAGACCAAGGATTGCAATGAGAGGAAACTATTATAGAGTGTTGCAAAAAGAGGTTGAAGTGGTTTGGAGTGACCTGTCTCAATTTGACTCAGGCTTGCTGATGGTGTCACCTGAAACTGAGTTTGTCAAATAGCGCGTGGCTGGTTTTAGAATGTAATGCACGTCACCTGCTTCAGCAGACAAACGGCTTGTATTAAAGTCTGCTGGCTAAGTCAATAAACTATCTGCAAACAGTGGGTTTGCTTGTTGTGGCATTCTCTGACAACACTCCCCCCGTCACGCCAAGTATGTTTCATTTACATCTTCACGGCTATTAACAGGTTTAACAGTCCCTGTTTCCACGGTGTTGAACAGTGAGCTGCTGCTGCTGCTCTCCGTCTGGGTTTTCACGCTAAAATGCAACTGTAGCAAAGTTTCTACTATCACTATCCCCACTTATGTTTTATGAAGCTACAAATCATATTCAGCTACAAAATGAGCATTAGAAGCAGTCTCATCACTTCACCTTGGTGTGATCAGGCAGGTCTTTACATGGCATACTGGGGCAGTACGACTAGTTGCATGTTTTAGTTCATCTGTTTGCAAATCTTTGGTCTGAACTGGTGTTTAGGAATATCTAGATCCACAGTGCAACCCAAAAAGTACTGAAACACAAATCCTTAAATGTGCTAAACAGCACATACATATCTACATGTCGAATTTTGTGTAAATGTAGGCAGAACTAGGAAATTAAAAGGTAATAAATGATACATTCAAAATGTGTTACATTTTCAGTGTCTTTGATTATGGAAATGGCTGAGCTACCGACCACAGACTTGTGGATTGGTTTGTATAGCCTTAAAGGCAATCCCTTTCTGTGGACCGATGGGCGACCGGTGGGCTTCATCAACTTGAGGGAAGTAAGTGGACACTATGCTTTATTTATTTATTTTATTTTATTATTTTTTTGGTAATTTTGAGTATTGATATGCTATGTCTGGAACAATTTTAAATTAAAATGTGACAGTTTCTCTATGAATTTAACAAGCCATCTAGTGTCTTACTTTGTATTGCATTCTCTACTAAAATCCCAAAGTTTGTGAGTAGAGACAGACACAGGCAGATAAGAGTGAAGTCTTGGAGTATAGTGTGGATGTAGTGATGTCACCCATAACGATATGTCTGAGAAAAAACAGCTAAACAACTAAATTGACAACTAGATTTAAAAATAAGAAAATAGTTTAAAGGTTGTATAAACTTTATGAAGTGAACTGTTGCCATAAATAAATGAGAATAAATGTTAATTGTTTGTTTGTTTGTTTAATGTTGTGAAATTAGCGGGTGACCTTTTACTTTAATCGCCTAACAAAAAATTATAATTGTTCCATATCCAAACGATACCTAATTCAAAATATACTTAGGCCTAACTGTGTGAACTTAGACTTTAAAAAAACTGTACATACAATGGTTATTCAGTGGTGTGATCAATTCATTGCATCTGTATTATATGTGGATAAAAAAATTGGGTTGTATTGCAAAATATTTCATCATCTTGATTTTCAATTTCAGATGCGTCACCGTTATGGTGACAGTGAGGTAAGAAAATATTGATACTTCAAATGTGATGTGCATTACCACCTCATTTGTTCTTGACTTGAAGCAAACATCAAACTTTCACAACAAGTTGGCAATATATCTAGAGCACACACAACCTTCATTAATAATTTTGATGAATTAAATGCATCAGTATTTTTGGTAATATATTTTCTGTCTGTGCTATCTCATCATGTTTATTCAAGGTGGTAATTTACATGTTAGCAGCAACATTAGGGCTGTCTACTCTTAACTTTTAATGGTAAAGATGCTTTCAGTCACCTTAATCACACCATACTTTGGGCTCTACCTCACAATCACTGTGTTTTACCAGAATCAATGTGTTGTGATAACTACCAATCCCAACAGTCGTATTGGAACGTGGGTAAAAAAGTCCTGCAATGACACCAATGGATATATCTGTCTTCAAAATGCTGGTGAGTCTATCCTCTGTTCTTACTCTTCAATGCATTTCCTATGGCCTGCATTTAATTCACATTGACTGGGACAATATTCATGTAAATGTACATGTGTTTGGGATTTGTTGGTTTGTCAATAACTCCAACAAGATTTTGTTTTTATCTTGTTTTTATCTATTTAATGAGGATACTTTGTGCTTGACTTTTCAACCCTGGCTGTTTTCCATATGCATTACATCAAAGGAAAATACTTTATCCAAAAACCGTTAGATTTAGGTTTAGGTCCCCTGGTGCAATTAGTCTACCAAGACAAGGACTTGAAGTAATTTTATTCTTCACAGGAGAATGGGGAAAGAATAATAACTTTTTTTACATAATGACAACAAAACCCATACTTTTAAACAGATGGATATCTAAAATCTGTCTAATTTCTCACCCTAAACAGACCCATCTCTCCCAGACTCTCCTGAACCAACAACCTCTACTGACTATGTCAAAGTATT
The DNA here is from genome assembly GCF_026936395.1 of Plectropomus leopardus. Classification (NCBI taxonomy): domain Eukaryota; kingdom Metazoa; phylum Chordata; class Actinopteri; order Perciformes; family Serranidae; genus Plectropomus; species Plectropomus leopardus. The sequence continues at coordinate 28,034,723 of NC_142187.1, read as the reverse complement.
TAATGACTCTATCAAGATTGTTACTCAACCAATGAAGTGGGATGAAGCCAAAAAGCACTGTGAAAATGATGGTGCCAAACTGGCAAGTCTGCGAAATGAGTGGACAAAGATCTATACTGACTTGTTGGTTTTGAATCACAACGCTCCTCTGTGGATTGGACTGAACAAAGAGGAGGTATGGGACAGAAAGTCTCTCAAACTTAAGTTTCTGTCTTTGGAAATTGTATTCTGTAATTACTGATATGAATACGTAATTTAACAATAGAAAACACTGAATAGACTTTCAGCAGTGTTGGAGACAAGTTAATAGTTGTTTTTTTTTTAATCGGAGGCATGCGTGTATGACTATTACATTTAAACAAAAAAACAAATTTCATTGAAAAAACAGACAAAAAAACAACAGATTGCATTTTGAATGATTGATGCGGAATGCAGTTTGACCAATCTTTGCTTTCAGACTGGTGGATATTTTAGATATATTGATGGCTGGCATGTGACCTCAACCTACTGGGATAGCTGGGAACCAAGAAGAGCCAATCCATGTGTGTGTATAAATGATAATGGAGAGTGGGAGACTGCTAACTGCAATTTGAAGCTAGGCAGCATTTGCATGAAGTCTACAGGTAAGGCTCATGTAAATTTTAATACATTCATGTGACTTATCCTAAATATTATCTGGTAAGTGTCAACTTACATTCTACCTTTAACTGTTTAGAATATGGTTACAACTGTTGCATTGCAACAATTGTAACACCACTGCATTTCGTTTTAGGTGTGATGTTTACTTGTTCTACAATATTGTCCAATGTTGCTTACTAAAATTGGATTTGAAGGCATTTACTACATAATAAATAGTCTCTCTCATTCACAGATGTGCCACCAACAGAGTCACACGATTTCCCAGGAGTTTGTCCTGAAATTTCAGAAGAAAAAAGATACTATACAAGTAGGAAAGTTTGGCTACCATTTAGAGCTCATTGTTACCTCTTTGTCACAGACACGATTGAGTGGACATCTGCATCTACTGAATGTGCAATGTATGGTAAGGACTCTCTCCTGATGTTTTTATAGATTTTCTTAATCAATCTGTGTTCAGTTTTTACTAAAGACCAACTTTTTAACAGTTTGCTTGTTTTTAAAGGGGGAACTCTTGCAAGTATTGAGGATCCTACTGAGCAAGCATTCATCAAAGTTAATGCTCAGCTGTATCGAGACAGTGAACATTCTTTCTGGATAGGCTTATATAAAACTCACAGAGGTACAGTCACAATGTTTTATTTCTCATGAGAAGAAATATTAAGCTACACTTGAACATAGAGTTTCAAAAAAATTATCTTTCTGTCAGAGAAATTCTGAAAAAGGGAGGTTACAAAATTACTTTGGTTTAATTATAAATTCCTGCTAAATAGAAAACTGTGGGCATAGTAACTATGTCTGGTTAACAACAAATGGATAATGAATTTATATAGCTGCATCAATCTATACATTTGTATGAAATATGGATCTGTTTTGTGAAATGCATTGGTCACAGTTTTCCCAAACAACTAAACAAAAAAGTCAGAAAGGTGACAAAATGTCAATATTGTGTATGCAGCTTTTTCTGCAGACTTCAAGCAAAAAATAATAATTGAAGTTATATGTGATAGGTTATAGAAGAACATATGGAAGCTTTGATGTTGCAAAATACTTCCATTTCCCTTATAAATTTAAAGAAAGTATCAAATAAAAGAAATGCTACATCTGTTCCAAAAAGAAACCTAAAGGAGAGAAAAAATAATAAACTTCTTTTTTCCAAGGCACTTGGCAGTGGTTGGATAAAACCGCCATGGACTACACGAACTGGCGTGAAGGTGAACCCGAAGGCAACAATCACGATCATGTTTTGATTCAAGTTAAAGATGGGACATGGACAGCAGCTCCACAGCGCTATAACAGAGCATATATTTGCAAAGCAGCCAAAGGTGAGATCATCATCTGTAATTGGCCAGAGTTTGTCTAAAGTGTTGAAATAACAAAATTAAATAAAAATATGAGGGGCGCCCCGTGGCTCAGTTGGTGGAGTGGGCGCTCCATGTGCTGAGGCCACAGTCTCGCCACAGCAGCTGTGGCTCAGATTCCAACCTCAGCCCTCTGCTGCACGCCATTTCCTCTCTGCCTCTTTCATTCTAAGGCTGCGCTATCAAATAAAGCTGAAGGGGCTAAAAAAAAAATATCTTAAAGATTTATGTGTATATATATAGAGAGAGAGAGAAAGAGATCTTTGTTTGAATTGATTTATCAATAGGGTATAGTGTGAATGAAATGATACAGAAATGATATGCCTTTTGTAAAGGCTTTTCTTCACCATGTTTCTTATCTTTCTAGTACCAAAACAAGCACCACAGACAACTGGTAAGTAACATCAATATTTTAATTTGCCTAATAATTTATTGGGGGTTTTTATGGCTGATCATCCACCTGTTTACTCTGTACAGTAAATCCAACAATGGATCCTCAAATCCGTGGCTACAGCATTGTGGCAGTTGTGCTAGTCATCACAGCAATTGCCATTGGGACAGCCATCGCCTTGTTCCTCTTTAAGAAATCTGGCCGCCGCTTACCTATCCCTGAAAAGTTATCCACCCTATACAACCCACTTTTCATCAACAATGAGCGGTACCAGCCTGGTATGGTCACCACCAATGTAGCAAACGCAGAGGAGGAGAAACCTGCACCTGTTATAACTGTGTGATGTAAACGCCAGTAGAATCTACTGGGGCTATATCCATATGTAGTATATATATATATATATAATATATATATATATATAAAGTAGGGCTTTTAATCAATCAAAATATTGTTGTGTTAACTCGTGATTAATTGCAAATTAATTGCAGATTTTTATATGTTCTAAATGTACCTTTAAGCGTTATTATTCCTTTTTTTTGTACTCTTATCAATATGGGAGTGGACAAATATGCTTGCTTCATGCAAATGCACATATATTATTATTTATCACAATGCCTTTGTACTCTGCTTTAAGAAAAATTAGCATATATCAAAAATATAATAATGTTCATGTTAAATTCACTTACTGCATGTTAAATAAAACATTTTGTTTCTGTTTCTATGTTCAAAAATGTTTTTAATGAATGTTTTGTTTTCAATTAATAAAATCTGATGAAAAACATCACATTTTTGCATTTTTCATGACATAATTTCAATACTTCAATCAATTCTCATTGTTTGTTGACTTCAATAACCTTTTAGCTTATGTTGTACAGATTTTAGGGATATGAAGCATTTGAAGATATTATAAGAAATTACATCACAAAAAGCAATACGGATGCAGGCACTGGCAGACCATTTCTACTGCATAGTTCAAAGGGTTAAACTGTTGAACAATTTGCTAGTGACCATCCTTACTTGTAAACAACTGGGCCTTTTGAGAATGTGGCTTTTTAGACTCATGATACTTTAATCTGATATAAATAAATCTGATGACCTGTGGAATGCTGCAAACAGGTATTTTTGAGCATTTCAGACCCTTCCCAACCTTTTGTTGCCCCTATCTTTACTATTTTTGAAATGTGGCATTAAATAAAAAATGAGTCTATATTTACAAAAGTTTATCCGTTTGAACATTAAATAACTTGTACTGTATTCAATTAATACAAGTTGAAAAACTTGCAAATCTCTGTACTGCTCTCTGTCCGAACTTTTTTGGAATTGGAGTTTTAGTACTATCCAATCAATGCACAGCTGGGCAGGACTAGGTGAAACACTTGAAAAAAATATGCAAAGCAAGTTAATCAACCTGTGATTCCAACTGGTTGAAGCTAAACCTCAGTTTTATGAAAAAAAAATGCTGGCAAACAATATCAAAAGAAAACTTTTAGACAACTAAAAGACAGAAGGGGTTCCCAATATCTTGAAAGACTCAGTAAACCTGGGTAGAAGACGGTGACAATGGTGGATTGTAATGCTCTGTTTGCTGGTGAATCCCTGCCAAAGCCAAGTGAGGGTGGGTATTTTAAGGTGTTTTCAGTTGTTTCAACTACTAACTACAGGAAACAGGTTTAAGATGTACACAGTAAGAGTCATTTACAACTTGCACCGGCAAAGTGGGTGGCAGACAATGAGATGCTTTGCAATGCATCAATGAGATGCAATGCTTTAATGAGATATCTCAGTTACATTTTGTCTTTGGCAACATGCGTGTATGTATCCTTTTTTATATTCTATATGCATTTTAAACCAAATGCTAGCTTTTACACATTTTTTAAAAATTTTATTTGGCTGCATTAGCATAAAAAATGGGGGGGGGGGGTGTAATGTAGATAAAAGAAACACAAGCTTTATATGGAGGAAGCCATTCAAAATTAGCAATTCAGCATGTTATACCCAGATTGGAATTTGACGTTGCTCAATTGCTTTGCCTACTAAGCAGTTTGTACAAGCACATTTCACCTGTTTAGGTTTTGACGTCTTACTCAACACCAGTGTCCCTAGAGCTCACTTCTTGAATCCACAGAGACCACTTCCTCTTTGAACATGGCATTCTTTCAAAAAGGCACACATCTGTTTTTTCAATTTTGTCAAATTGACCAAATCATAAAGTCTACAGCTATAGTAATTAACTCAACAACACAAAGGAAAACCACTTGCAGTATAGAAGTAATTATAATTCCGATATGCTGATACATGTTAAGTCAAACAATTAATCCCTCTGTGACGGCCACATACATGAGCCTGCTTACTCTGCTGCCTCCGAAAGCCAAGAGTTAAGGGTGTGGGCCAAGGAGGACAGACCTATTCCATTAACCTTCGCCGATTTTATGTTCCTCCTGGCATTTCCCCTCATTTTTGATGGCCCTATTCAGCATGCAAAGGCAACATTAAAATCAAAAAAAAATCCAACATGCTTGCTTTTTGATGTCTGCCTGACTGTGTGGCTTAGGGCTATGTCACCCTGTCTCTTAGGATTAATGTTTATATATTATTAAATAAGTTCTGCTGAACGATATATAATTACTCGCATTCAGCAGTTCTGAAGAAGCATTATGGCAACAATAGGCCTCACTGAGCCGTCTGTGGATGGCCACTGCCTGTACTTTTTGTTGTGTGCTACAAAGGGATGAGCAAAGACACAATCTCAATACAAGATCAGGATACTATTTAATGTTGAAAATGATAATGAACTTTTAATATTTTCACTCAATATGACCAGATCAAAACAGCATATACTGCATCAGAAATAAGCATGCATAACTGCAAGTCAGTGTGCTGTCTCTGCTTTGTCTTTGTCCAGTTTGCAGGGGGCGTGGACAGCAGCATAACTTCAAAGCAGAACCCACATCGGTGGGAATGGAACAGACTTTAAGATGTATTTTACTGAAGGAAACTGACAACAATGCTCATTATCCATAAGTGAAACAAAAAGCAGACAATGTTATCACTTCATCAAACAGATGCATGTTGAAAAAGCAGAAAACAAACGAATAATTTGGCATGTTTGGACATTCTGCCTGCAGTAACATGCTACCCCCTTTAAAGCCACACCCTGTTTGTTATACACAGCCATGGGGTTTTTTATGCTGAGGGTGAACTTGTGCTATCCTTCAATACTGAGAAAATAGCTAACAAAAATGTTAACATCATGTCAATTCTGAAGTGATTTGGGTATCTCAAAAGCTATGAAATGCAGATTAAGATGGCTTGCAAAATACGCTGTTGCTGCTGGTCAAGACAGGAAACATAACAAATTTCTAAGTTTCTATGGATCCTAAATGACTGCCAGTGGGATCACTTTGAAAGGTACCATCCCAGCGTCAATGCAGTTATTTAAATATGTTACAAGGCGAGCTAACTTGCATTGTTTTGAGGCAGATAAAGCATATTTGCAAAGATAACATTTTACAATTACATTTAGATGTTTATTAGCATTTTCTTTTGATACAAAATATATTCTAAATTAAGCCACGTTTGCCAACAAACTGTTTGCTGTTTTATCATGCCTCCATGCCTGTGAGACCTTGAGGGGATTCCTTCAAAGTAAATTTTGGTGGTCAAAGGTCAAGGTCATGCTGAACTTGCATCTGTCTCATTCTTGTAAAAGTGATATCTCAAGAACACTTAAAAGGAATTTAGTCAACTTTGACTCACCAATGAGATAATTTGGAGGATAATTTGGCATCAGGTGGCTCAGTGGATAACATCAGTTTCAGCTTGTGGCCCTTTGCTGCGTATCATCCCCTCTCTTTTTTTCCCTTTCACACAAGCAATCTCATGCCCTATCTAATAAAGGCAAAAAATGCCAAAAGAATGAAGAACAAATGTCTAATGGGATATAATGACACATCAACTGCCAAATGAAAGTTTGCTGTTATCCTGACCTGGATGTCTTTGGCATTAACTGTTGGTAAACCAGAGCACCTGTTGCGGGGAGACATAAAACGGTACGAGATTAGATAAAATTTGTCTGTGCTAGTTTTCTTAAGGTTGGTGCGGGGTACAAGTGCCCTTAGCCTTCTGGCTTTCTTTGCCTAGTGAGACTGCATTTTTAGGTACAGTCTTTAGTGATTATAGGTCTTATTTTTGTTTCTGTTTGTCAAGTTCTCCTAAGCGTAACCATTAAATGATTTAGAAAGCCATTCCACAAAACACACTGAACAGTAACAAATTTTCAAAAATAATCACAAAAATATTTACCGCATTTAGGACTGCCTGGCAATCAATTCTTGACAAGGTCTAGCATTCACTTACTGAGACCTAACCCCCCCACCCCGAGAAAGTCAGCATTTTGATAACTTCCCTTTTGTGGAAATTACACAACACTTTCACCAGGACACACGATGCGTTGACTTTTGGCAATCACTCACACAAGCTCTAAATCCTCTGCATGAAATGCATGGATAAAGTCATCGGCTGTGAGACATCTCAGAAGAATATCCACCATGGGAAAAACCTGCAAAGCCTTTGTGCTCCTCGTCCAAATATTACATTGTTTGGCTTTAGATGGTACAGTATTCAAACTAAGATTTTTTGGGTTATGCACTCTATTCTTTATTCTTGTGTACTTGATTAAATACATTCTTGTATATTTCCCACAGTTCAGTATCAAGGTAATTGCAACTCGACTTTGTGGATTCATATTTTGCAGATGTGGGATTGTTAAATTTCTGTTTATTCTGTAAATATTTGTCAGTATTGCTGTCCGAACAATAAATAGATAGACCCCCCCGTTTCTTTTACAATAAACATTCAAATGTTCTTTCTCAACAGAATCACCATTTCAACTAACTAACAAGGACACTGGTTTTTGTTTGGTTAAAACAAATAACCACTGCAGTGACTTGCGCTGGACAACTGGTAACAGACTTCTGGTTCAACAAAGGAAGAAGTGCCTAGGAGTCCAGGGGAAAAGTGTGGGAAGTGACATAAGCCTTTACGATTGTGATGAAAACAGCGACCTCCAAAAATGGGAATGCAAGAATGGAACAGTGCTTGCCTTAAAAGACCAAGAGCTTTACATTGAGCTCACTCATGATGGCACAGCAGCTCTCTCCAAAACAATACGGCCCAATAACCACCTCACAATTTCAGGGACACCCAACGGTGCTTGTACAAGAACATACAGAGGTATTGTCCACGCTAAATCTTAACAATTTTTTTTATAGATTTTCAAAAGCAGCATGAAATGAGTCCAGCTGTGGCAAAGCAACCTGTGTCTTAAAATGAACAACCAATTTTACACAGAGATTGTGCGATAGAGCTGCAACAGCCCCTGCAGAACCAACTGATGGCAGCATCACTCCACTCCAGTGTGTGATCATACACTGCATCACGGCATCAAGGGGCACGAGGTTTAACACACATGCGTCTGCCTCTAATGTGAAATATAACAAGCATTTCCAGCACTTTGTAAACAATAACAAAGGAATTAACATTTTATCACAATCTTTTAACTTTTCTGTTGTATAGCAGCAGATCTAATCCTCTGCTCAGAGGATGTAGATGTGGATGTGTTATTGTTTTCCCAGTTTACAAACATTTAGGGCTGCTCGTCTTTCAAATAGCCGCTATGCTAATGCCGCTTTTAAAAATCATTATCATTCTTTGGATCGTAACTACAGACTTAAGTTTCTTGACTGCATTTTTGTGACGCTATGTCATTTTAAAAATCTGTTCACAGACAGACTGATTGGCATATTTTGTGGTTGTTCCTGCTACAAATTGTGCTACCAGGATAACACAAAAACACAGACTCGTGAATTAAGTACACTAAACCCCCTGCAACATCACTCTGGTGATTATAATAAGAATTTGATTAAAATGTTAGCATCATCCTAAAGATCAAACTGGTAAACAACTTCCTCATGCCTTTCTTTTTATTAAACATATGGCATGCAGTTATACGTGTTTCACACATCTTCATTCGAATTGTGATTATTCATAATTTGGAGTGGTTTATGTATGTTGTCATACAGATTTTCCAAAACTAGTCTTTGCTTTGTTCTTATCACCTCTTAGAATACTACACCATTGGTGGAAATGCAGCTGGTCTGCCGTGCATGTTTCCCTTCCTGTACAAAGACCAGTGGTACTCAGATTGCACTACAATTGACTCTCGAGGAAACCATCTTTGGTGTGCGGTTGAAACCAAATATCAGAGTGAACGCTGGGGCCACTGCCCAGTCACATGTGAGTACTGCCTCTGAAAACCTTCTTTTTTATATTGCAATGGGAGAAGGCTATAATCACACTCTTTAAGTATACTGACTGACAATAAGTTATGAAGGTTTCAGGAGCCAGTGTTACCAGAATTAAGAGAATTAACGTTTAAAAAAAAATATATATATAGTCAAGTTTGTTTTCGAGCTGTGATCATGTTATCAATATGCATCTAAATATACGTCCTATTTCAACTTTTCAACTACGATCTTGGATTGACTGTGAAACTCTATATCACTGAAGTAATGCCACTCTTGAAAACCTAGGAATATATTTCAGAGAGAAAAAAACAACAACCTGAGTCATTCCCTCATTATAAAAATTCAAAATCTAAATATGCTGCTGCTCTCCCCAACCCACTACACATAATTCAGAGAGCCACAAGAGAGCCAATCTGTGATTGGCTCTCTTGGTTAAGGTCTATCCTAGTGTCCATTAGGGTGTACTTAGGTCAAACCCCATAATTTAATGAATACTGGCGAGTACAATTTAGATTACAAAGACAGCATTTCCTACTTTTACACAAGCATAACATATTGATGTTCTCGAAATACTCAAACAGCAAAAGATGGGTGGATTGCACACCCAACAACAGGAGCGTATTACCAGCTGAACACACAAGCAGCTCTAACTTGGGCCCAGTCTGAAGCCAGCTGCAAACAGCAGAATGCCTCCCTGCTCAGTATCACTGATCCTCATGAGCAGGCTTACATCACAGGTAAAATGACAGTGACTTTAACCTGATTGTAAAGATAAAGTATATATTTCAGTAAATGCTAAAATGATGTGTTATTTGTTCTCCATTAATCGATTTGATTTGCACTAGCACCCTTAATTAAAACAATTATTTTAAAACATTCTCAAATTTTAAGAACTGTGTTGATAAAGCAGATTTCAAAACAAAGTTACAAAGGGCTTAACAATAAAAACAATGACTAGAACATTCAGCTTTACCAACTCCTACTGAAGATGGGAAAGACTCATAATTTTGTCATTTTCTTTTCCATGCCCCCAACAGTAATACTAGGTACAGCGAGCACTAAGCTTTGGACTGGGCTGATCCTGGATCCAGAGCATGGCTGGAAATGGTCTAATGGGAAGCCTTATCGCTATCTGAAATGGGACTCAGGTAGCCTTGTCCTCCACTTCAACTCTTTGCTTATGTTCTGATACATTGAAATCATAATATATTCAAATAGAAAGTCCATATATCTAAATATTAAAATATATGATATCACGCCTTTGAATTATTACAAGGTAGGCCTTTAACCATGGAACAACATGCTTAAAGGGATATTATGCTGATTTTAAACCATCTTTGTATCAAAACAGTGTGGGTAGTATGTGTAAATGAACTGTGGTAAAGCCCAATTAATCTTACCAGCGCCTCCCCCGTCTCCTTCAAATGACTTAAATAACGTAATTTGGAGGACTTTCGCTAGCTCTCGGGCTGTTGTTCAAACTACAGGCTGTAGGCTACTTTTTTGCCTATTTTTTGAGAAACATGTTTCAGCTTACCATTAAACTGTAATATGAGAGCCAGCCGGCTGCATTGTTTCCCATGATGCAGTCCACTTTACGTCAGGCGCACAGCACAGTTGGGGAAAACATTTATATGTTTTCTTTCCAGGACTTCTATAAAAAGATACCACTGTCATATTTATTTGTTATATATGTGGCGTACAAAGGTAGCCAGATCTGTTTTCTAGCACCTCTAATGCTCACAAATCAATACATTATCTCTTCTTTGTTAAATACATACAAAAACAGGAGCATAACATTACAATTTGTTGTTTAATGGGTGTATGAAACTTTAAAACTAAGACAAATCTTTGGCTGCTTGCCAAACAAACATGTCAAATGTAACATTCATCTTGTTTCTAGGACATCCACTACCAAATCCAGGACACAACTGTGCATTTACTGATCCTGCTTTTCAGTACTCTTGGCAAAGTTCACTTTGCAGCAAGAAACTTGGGTACATCTGCTACAGTAAAGAGTCCGAGGTACTGCCTACACAAGGTAAAAAAAATAAGAATGGAAAAAAAGGGATCTAATTTTTCACTGCACTACATCCCATAAAAACCATATAGCTACGTTGTATATCTATTAAGTCCTTAAATTGTTTGTTATATCTTTTCGGTTTTTTTTTTATCAGCTGTTGAGACAGGATTTTGTTCAAGACCTTGGATTCCCTACAATGGCCACTGCTTCCACCTTAATCGTACACAGAAAACGTGGTCTGATGCTCAACAAGAGTGTCGCAATGAAGGAGGGGACCTCGTCAGCATCCACAATGTGGAGGAACAAAGTTTTGTCGTCTCTCAACTTGGATACAGTATGTGAAAAAATAAAAAGCAAACACAATCTTATCTTTATGTAGGAAATCCTTACAACATAGAGCATCCCTTTGAGCCCAGAAACCTTCTTTCAATCAGGCCTTTTTTTTGGTTTGTTTTTCTGGCATTGTGATGACCTGCATTGTTTTACTACCTTAAAGGGAATCCCATATTTGTAATTATTAGTTTTGTGTCTCTAACTGAAAGTGACACATCGTAATGTTTTTTTTCAGTATCACTTTAGGTACTTAATAGCCAAAAAACAACAACAATAAATTTATGTTGTTTACTTGTTGAGAAAACTCATCCACAGATTTTCTCCGAAGGACACATTTGTGGAAGTATTTCTCCACAATGATGTTAGTGATGGCGGTCCTTTTTTCAGGCAAGGTGGCCTGCCTTTGCTATAATACACTGCAAAAAAAACTATAATAGACTGAAGTTGTTGATATAAAATAATACCAGCCAGCTGGCAGTTAAACAGATGAAATATAAGTCAGTGATTGTGATGCATGACTGAACCAGTCAAGAAGAACAAATGGGAAAAAAAAACATAAACAGCACATGAAGATATCTGTTATTCATAAGTGACATGTTAATTGTGAATAATTTACAGGAATCTATATATATTTTGTCTGTGTCAGCAGCATCCACAGATGAGCTCTGGATTGGACTTAATGACAGGAAGACAGAGGGCCTGTTTGAGTGGATTGACCACTCTACTGTCAGCTTCACGAGCTGGGAATTTGGAAAACCTGCTGTCTTCACTGATGTAAAGGACTGTGTTCTCATTAAGGGAGAGGTAAGGAGTATGTGTGGTTGTGGTATGTGCTGTTGCAGTTAGTAATTAAGGGGTTGACCGATAGGGGGTACATCAAATAGCGCAATATTTATGACCAAGTACCCAAATAATGACATGACTTTGCAAGAAACATCTCCTGGATGCACCGGGATGCATCCTCAGTGATGTATCATGGGAGTGCACTGGAGTATACAACAAGAAAGGCAAAGCCGTATGAAGAAAAGCCAAAATCATGAACATCAAATCAGTGGCCTTTTTTTGCCATCCCCTTGAGATGGCTTGTCAATAGTGCAGTAATCATGTGTGGTTATTGTGCACATAGTACCTTTATGTATATGCGCATACATAGGAACACAATCTGGAAAGAAATGAGAGAAAAAAAAATCAAATTATGCTCTTTAACCCAATTTATCGGGAAGCTGTGTGTGTAATGTATTAACAATATGTACACTGTCCATAAATATACTGTATATATGTATCTCAAGCATATTAAATCTGAACACTTTTAAGACTTTGGTGTGTATGTCTGACAACTGATTTACAAATGCAATGACTGCAGCATTTCCAGTATATCTGGTCTCTACATACTATTTAGTGGTATACTGTTGCAGAATGGAAACTGGGCTGACCATATATGTGAGGAGAAACATGGCTACATTTGTATGAAGATGAGCGCCTCAAACCCCACAGGAGATGAAGTGGAGCAGAGTGTGGGCTGCAAAACTGTGAGTTAACAGTACTTGTTTTTATCTATATCAAAATAGTTTTTCTTTTGTTCAAGAAATAATACCTGGGTGTGGTGCCCTTTTACCTATTTTTTTAGGTCTGTGTTTTTGGTTGTTTTCACCACAGCAAAGCTTTGATAAGTTTGCAGTAGTCAACCTTCCAAGCTCAACAAAGCATTTTTTGGCAAGTCAACTGTTAAACACAATAGAGCAACAAGCAGCTTCAGTGCCAAATGTTATTTACACTGAGACCAAAACAAACCAAAACAGGCCATTGAATATTACACTTAGATATACGGGTGGAAAGAAATGTAACGTCGAACAAATGCTAATGTTCAAAGGGTTATAAATAAGATGTTGAGCTTGAGGAACTTGTTGTACTGCATTCAGGTCATGTTTAATTCACAGAAATATTTATTCGATTGTGGCAAATTATAGCATCTTTCCATTTTGATGGATATGTCATAGATTTGAAATATCATATAATGGTCTGTTTTGTGTACAAACAATGCAGGGGTGGAGAAGATATGGCTCATACTGCTACTTTACAGGGACACAGACCAAAACTTTCCATGAAGCCAAAGATGACTGCAAAAGTTCAGAGTCATACTTAGCTGATGTTTCAAATGGGTAAGAACATTTATTTTTACCCCCCGATGCTCTTGGCAATATTGTATTCCAAGTTAAGAAGCACAACCTCAATGTATTGGGATTTACAAGCATAATTTAAACAAAACACAAACGTCATTAAGTTTTTTTTATTGTACATTTAGAGACACCAGAAATCCTGCAATCCTAATTGTGTAAACATTTTCAGGTTGGATAATGCTTTCCTCATCAGTTTGGTGGGGATGAGAACAGAGAAATACTTCTGGCTGGGCCTCTCCAACCAGAAAAACTTTAAGAATTTTGTGTGGACCAACACAGACTCAGTAAGGTTTACTCACTGGAATGCTGAAATGCCAGGTATGGAGAGATTTTAAACTCTATTAGTGAGATGAGATAGAAAGTGGCTGACGACTGACATTAAACAATTTCTCCCTCAACAATGCAAGGTAACAAACAAGGCTGTGTTGCAATGACAACTGGCATTTTTGCTGGCCTGTGGAATGTGCTTCCCTGCACCAATAAGGAGAAATACATTTGCAAACACCTGGCAGAGGGGGCAGTTTTAACCCCTGCACCACCCACTGTTACCCCTGCTGAGTGTGCGACCAGCTGGACTCAAATTGGATTGAGAAAATATTGCTATAAGGTACAGTCATATCTAAAAACTGGGGGAATAAAAAAAAAAAAACGCCTCATTTTTAAGGATGATGAAAGTTTTTATCTTAATACAACAGTTAGATATCCTACAGGCACTGAGCAGGACTCAAGACTAACTATTTTCTACCAGTAGCACTGATGCTACCATATAGAAATATTAGGAGCTTCAGCAAAAAATTTAGGACAATGGGGGCACTACTGAGCAGTGCATGAAAGAGACATGCATGCAGATGCTTCCCCTTGTCTAAAATCAATATTGTGACAGTCTCATTTCTTGTTTTATTGGCCTCAGGAGCTTCCTAGACACAGTGGCAGCTTTATGTGCTAACCTTTTTTAAACAACATGCATCCAAGAGTCCAAAAACCTCAACGGCTTCCACTTCTGCTGACGCTAACAATTTGGGATGTCCCCATCGAATCTCAAACATGGAAAATCAAGGCTTTTTTTTTTTTGACTATTCAGGATCAGCTTTTTTTTAAGCTTATAAAGGCATCTGATCCCTTATTTTATGTCAGCTGTCTACTACAAGTGCATGAGACTGTTTATTTGTGTTAGTTACTGCTATGTGGTTCAGTATGAGAGTCTCACGTTTTCTATTTTCAGTTATACTGCATATTGTTTCTCCACCCTGCTTGAAGAAAATAGGAGAAGAGGAGAGCAGTGCAGTGCTTAAACAACCTCACTGCAATTAATATTTAAGCCAACATAGCATACGTATTAATTAAGCATAATCTGCCCAAAGGATGTGAAGACAACGAAAGGAAGGAAAGATCTTGGAGGACAATTTTATCCAGTACTAAAAGACGTACATACACACAGGGAGTTAATGGTTGCTGAAATAATTGCTCCTTTATATTGCATTGATACTGTAATGTGGGACATTAGATACAAATTTTGGTTTGGTCAAAACAACTTTCCAATAGTTTCATTGGTCACCCTTTTGATGTAATTTATTCAATTGAGTTTACATGCTTTGTTAGCTTAAAAAACATTAAAACTACTCCATCAGGCAAACATGAAACAGTATAAAGACAATAATACATTTGTTTTGACGCCATACTACAATATCATGCTGAACCTCTTTTTCTTATGGTTAAGGTGTTTTCTTCATCTTCAACTTCAAACTCAGACGGAAGGACCTGGTATGAGGCCAGAGATTACTGCAGGACCATCGGAGGAGACCTGCTCAGCATCCACAGTAATAATGAGCTACGACAGTTTCCAGATCGGTACGGTACGAGTGGCAAAGTAAAAATAAAAATTGAGAACATACAAAACTGGGTTGCAGCAGAAGATGAAGGCTGGCCAGTGTCCAGTACAGTACTGGCACATTGCTTTTACAAATGTCTTTTAGGTTTAGATAATAATGGGGGGGGGATAAAGTGTGCAACAAACTGAGACTGTTGCTAGTACAAGTACAACTTCTGGAAAAGTTATTCTGATACCATATAATCATTGTGTCTTATAGCTATAGCACAGTCTGGATTGGACTCAGTGCCCCTGACCCAGTCACTGGTTATGTATGGAGTGACGGATCCCCGGTGAGTTTTCTCTTTTAATAGCTAAGTCAGTCTTTTTTAGTTTGGAACAATTAAATAACTGAAAAAATAATAAATCAAAGTGTGTGTTTGTGTTTATAGCTGCAGTTCCAACATTGGGTCGAAGGACAGCCAGATAATTATAACAATGTGGAATCTTGTGCTGTTTTCAAAATGCACAGAAAGGATCAAAGTGGGTCTTGGGAAGATTTGCACTGTGAGAAGTACAAAGACTGGATGTGCCAGATTCGTATGGGTAAAATTAGGGACTTAAACCAATTATTTCTCTCTAGTTTGATTACAAAGGTCACTTACATTTAACTAACTTTTTTGTAGGTTAACTGAGCAAACTTGACATTCCAACTGTGTTTTCCTCAAATGTTTCTCAGTTCTTGGTGTTACCAACTACTCCACCAGTGCTCCATACAGTGTTCTGAGAATATTTTCTTGTATGTCCTTGCAGGAGTGACTCCAAAACTGCCCCCAGGCCCCATTGCTCCTGGTATGTGGGTAATTTCTCTATGTAACTGCATGAAAATTGTAAATTTGCTATTAACCGTAACCTTATTTCCATTTTATGATTTAAATTTGCTGTGGTTACATCTTTGGAAGTTGATTATCCTGTAATAATTTGAGTGGCACACACGCTACACATCTGACAACATATGTCAGTTATTTTAACAAAAAACAAGAATCTACAGCCACGCTACCGGCTCTGCGAGGTTGTACTTAGGCTACACGCTAACACATGGACACTAGCATATCCACTATGACAATGCTTACATGACGATATTAAGCATTAAGTTTGCCATCTCAGTTATGAGTGTTTTGACCAGTTCACATTTGCTAGTTAGCACTGAACATTGTACCGATAAGGCTGATGGGAATGTCATTAAAGTATTGGACAAAATTTGACTTGATGGTTGCACAGGATGAAAAATTAAGGGACCACCAAACTTATTAAGGAAGAACATAAAGACTGTACCAAAATTTCATGGCAAGCCTAATTAGCTGCTGAGCCTTCCCAAGTCACGCTACAATTGTTACCCTAATAGTCATGAAATCACCAATGTCAGCCGCTCACATGACCAAAATGCACAGAGATCTGAACCTACATGTACAATAATATATTACAAATGTCTGACAAATTTTCAGACTACAACACGACCTCAGATGGGTGGCTAGAATGGAAGGGGTCTCAATATTATTTTAACAATGAGGAGATGGCTATGGAAGACGCTCGGCGCTTCTGCCAACAGAGACACGGTGACTTGGTAACTATCAACAGCGAAGCTGAAAGTGTCTTCCTATGGAAACGGGTGAGGAATGATATTTTCACTGCATCAGTGACATTACCCATTAGCTATGCCATTCTATCTCAAGACAATCTACAATGTAAATTTCACTGGTTTTACTGTGTGCCTCTGTGTATGCCTCCATCTGTGTGTGCAGGTGTCCGAAGTCTGGGACAGTTCTTACTGGATAGGCCTAAATGTAGATCTTGATAGAACATATGGGTGAGTATGAATTAAATAATGAGTAATGGATCAATAAAAAATGAGAAAAGAAATTAAAGAAAATAATCAAAACAATGTGACAATTTAATGATGAGAACAGTTCAATAATGTGCTGTGCTCTATGTAAATAACTGGAATTGTCAGTTTGATATAAGTGATACTGAACCAGGTTATCAGTCAGATTTTCATGTCCAGTGTAAGCATTATTAATTAAGTTGCATCAGATGTATAAAATTATGCTGATTGGTCTTTCATGTTTTCATGTTGAATAAATGATGATGGAACTGAAAGTGAGAGTGAACCATGAGCGTACCTACTCAAGTTTTAAGAAATTCCACTGTGTCCTAAAAGGTGGATGGACGGTTCTCCAGTCGTGTTTCAAAGGTGGGATAAAGACCAACCTGTTTTCCTACGCAATGATGAGAACTGTGCTGTCATGACTTCAACTTTAGGTGAGGAACATAAATTAATTCATCTTGGCTGACATACTTTCAAATGAGGAGTTTTATATGGAACAATCCCAGATCAGATTTTTAATGTAAATTACACTTTGGTTTTGCTAAAGTAATTATTCAATATTATGGTTTGGCTTACAGGCTTCTGGCATGACCGTAATTGTGGGAATGAGCAAAAGTCCATTTGTAAACGCAGTGGCTCACCAACTGCTAACTCCACTGTATCACCAACAGTTCCTCCTCTAAAAGGTGGCTGTCCACAAAATTGGAAAAAATTTGACTCAAAGGTCAGAGGTCACTTTATATTTTATACTTGTTTTGCTAAAAGGAAATGCAACTAATGCTGCAAAAATATGCGTTCATAATGGCAAAGCACTGATCTGAAAATAAGCTACTGCTCTTTTGAGATATCACACACAAGCTGTTGATTTTTCCACCTATAGTGTTACAGTATCATTAATAGCCAGAAGGACACATGGTTTGGAGCGAGGACACAATGCAAATCAATGGGAGGAAATCTGGCCTCAATTCTCTCAAGAAATACGCAAGGTGTGTTCTGTTTGTATGTTTGTATGTTTTTTTGATATGATTAATATCTTTGCAAGGGTTGCAAAATTGCAAATAATTATAATAAATGACAAATAATGAGAATGAAATGGAAGCCTACATTAACCATGTCAAAATCAGACAATTGCTTAACCTGCCAGTAGAAAAAGAATCATGTTTTACTGAATCACAAAGAACTGAAAAAACTGAAAAAAAAAGAATAATTCACTGCATTAAACAGGCTCCATTTACTGAACAGGTACCTGTGCCAACTAGTGCCAACTAAAGCCGCCATGCCTGGCGTACTGAAATAACCACAGCTTATTCTTAGTGGTCCAGCAGACTCCAGTTGTCAGACTGCATTGAATAGCAAATCAGTTAAAAATGGCTTGAGCCAATTGACTGACCAAACAATTCCTTTCTATATCTACTGTATATCTATATATATACAGTACTGTGCAAAAGTGTAAGGTCATTTTGATCTTTATTTTAGCAAGGTTATAATGACCATACATATTTATTTCTCAGTAGTTTCTTTACTAAAATACAATCGGTATACAGTATTAAAAGTGCAAATATTTCAGAATAAAACAACCTCATCGGGCTTAAGTTGCAAATATTTACTATGACCTCCATTTCCACTTAGCATGTCTTGAATTCTCTTAGGCAGGCAATATGGGGCACAATTCGAACCTTCCAGTGTATTTACACCAGGTAGCATTCAAGACATGTCCAAAGCTCAACATTGTTTGTTTGAGCAATGTTTTGTTATGATTGTATCATTCCATGGTTCACACCAAATATTGACGTCAGTCAGAAGAAGCCTTTTTTTTTTTTTTTTTTCTTACTATTTTGCTGTTTTAAAACGTACATGTTCTCTGTATTCTTTGTATCTTCATAAAGAGACTAAGCAATAAATGTATATATTATGTACTCATTACAACTTTTCTACAACAAAAAATCTATGGTGGCCTAAGATTTTGCACAGCACTGTATATCTGGAAATTAAAAACATAATATATCATATGATTAATATACATTACATTTTCAGTGTTTTTGACTACAAAATTAACTGAGGCACCTACCACAGACCTGTGGATTGGTCTGTACAATGTGGAGGGCAATCCATTTCTCTGGACTGATGGGCGACCAATTCCATACACAAACTGGGTGAAGGACGTAAGTGGACACTGTGATACATACATACAGCACTACTGAAAAACAATGCTAATTTTAATGAAAATGTGACTTTTGGAGTGGTGTATAGGGTAGTTAAAATGTTTCAACTTCACTCTACAGAGCTGGGCATTGAGAACCATAATGGAACTGGTTCCAAAATCCACATTAAAAATTAATTAATGAGGAATCTAAATTTCTTATCTGCTTAAAATTTCCTAAACTACTCATTGGCACTCCTTTGGGGCTAGAAGATGCTGCACACTGCTATACATGCAGCCACACACTCACTGCTAAAACACTACACACTGAGTCTTTATACTATTATACCACCTTTCATGATTTTTAACTGAGTTGTAAAAAAAATATCAATTAAAAAATCCAATACCATTTTTAATACCACATGGAAAAACTGATATAAGAGCATGAAAAATATTTTCCTTTTCAGTTAAAATAATAATATAACAAGGCTGTGACCGATAATTTTTTTCATTTTTTGTTTAGGTGCTACAGTTACAGCAGACTGAATGGAAAAGAATGAACACATTATTATTAAATCATAGTTATTACAGCAACCATACCAAACAGTTTGAAATGAAATAACAACTTCAGTTACCTGCAAGATACCCAGTCTGAACTGTACATGAGGCCTTACTGCCTTACCATCAATCTAGGGTCAAAACAACTGTGGTTATGACTCAAGAAGCCTACACACAACCTTTATTCAGTGTGATCAATTCAATGAGCCTACAATGTTTACATAAAATCTTTGGGTGCATCACTAAATATTTCTGACATCCTGATCTTCCATTACAGAAGCCTCGTCGTTTCCAAAACAGGTATTATGAGGTAAAACATTTTTGATATATAATGTGCAATACCACTTCATTTGTCTTCTCTTGGAAGTTATGTCACACTTTGATTACAAACTGTAATTGTATCTCCAGTACAGATAACCTTTTTATCATAATTTTGATGATGTATCTGCACATGTATCTTTTGTAATATATTTTCTCTTCGTGTAATCATGCTTTTCTAACCTTTTGATTTTACACTGAAGGATTATGACTATTACTATCATCGGCCAAGACATAATGAGGTAATCCTTTTCTTGACACACCCAAAATGTGTTTTTTTTTTTGTTTTTTACTTGGATTATTGCTTATTTGGTGAAGCTATTTAAAAAAAAATAACAGATGCTGTCAGTATCCTGCATCGTACCATAGTTTCTCTCTCACTGGAAACTGCTGTGTTTCATAAGAAACGATGTGTCGTGATGACAACGGATCCAGATGTTGGTATAGGAAAATGGAGAAAAACGTCATGCAGTGACACAAATGGATATGTCTGCCTTCGAAATGTTGGTAAGCCTATCCTCTACTTTTTCTCTGGAATGCATTTCCTATGGTCCAAAATAATTTTGATATACAAAGACTGGAGTTTTTTCATTTATAGTTGACCCCCCTGATGTATGTATATTTAAATGTTTCAATATTATTACTGACAAAATATAACACCACTAGCCAAGCATTACCTACTTTATTACATGCTTAAACAGTGTGCACACACTTCTTGGGAGGCATTTCCACTGCAACAGCAGGTATACAGTGTGACAATTGCTATGAGTCCGGTGATTGAGGAGATTGGTGTGTTTTTGAACAAATGATTGATGGTGCTGAAAATACAAAAGATAATTATGACATAAAATTACAGACCAACATTGCAAGTGTTTAGCTCTAGACACTAGGTTCATACCTCGTGGAGCTCTGACTAACTGAATGAATTTCTAATTTCAAGGTGGTTTTACATAGCACTGAGCAACTGAGGATTTGTTGTGTGACTGTTTTACATTGTTATCAATATTCCCCGCTGATCAAAATTACAGTTTCAACAGCACAAATAAGAGAAATAAGAGAATAATATTAATATTATTATAGAGAGTAATATTATGGGGCCTGATTGAATAATATCTTACTAATTTCTTTCTTAAATTTGTTCTTCAGAAAGTTCCTGAGAAAAATCTACATCAGATATGTTTGGCGTTCTTATAAAGAATTGTTTGTGCCATCGTCCTTGTAAGCTGAAAGCCTGTGCCAGTTTATCGTAATGAGCATAGGTAAATGTCCCACAAATCCCTAAAAAAGGCCATGAGACTAACTCATTTCCAAATAAACATTCTTATAAAATAAGTGAGCCCCCAAAACTACCATCAGATTCATGCTATGTGCCCACAAGCTTATTTTGTTCTTATCACCATGTCTAATCATCAATCATTATTAAAAAAATATATGCTAAATTATAAAGTCATTATTGTAATATAAATCCTATAATATACAGCAGTAGAACATGAGAAAACTCAATAACCATTCATACACATACATGTCAGCACAAAATGTGCTTTGGTTTGCTCAAGTGTTTGTAGATTCTGGTTTTACTTAAGAACAAATTAAAATAAAAAAACATCGGTGAATGTCAGAATCTAAGTGAAAAAGATGCAAGTGGGTTTCAAAAAGAAATTTCTTCATCAGAGTGGTTGGAGAATGAGGCCCATTTTCTTAGGAAACTGAAAAAGGAAAACTCTTGAGCATGTATTTGACAGAACCCCTGACCTTAAGGAAAAATCTAGTTTCTCTAATTTCTCATCCAAAACAGATCCATCTCTCCCAGACTCCCCTGAACCAACAATTGCTGACTATGTCAAAATATTTAATGACTCTATCAAGTTTATTACTCCACAAATGAGCTGGGATGCCGCCAAAAAGCACTGTGAAGGTGATGGTGCCAAACTAGCTAGCCTGCGAAGTGAGTGGTCACAGTTTTATGTTGAGCTGGTGGCTCTGAATCACAAAGCTCCTCTATGGCTTGGACTAAACAAAAAAGAGGTACAGTCATTGTCTACTATAATTATTTGTTTTAATCACAAAGAGTACAGATTTCAATGGAAACAACCAGACTATATCTTAATTAATGATGCTGACTGCAGTTTGATAAATCTCACTTTCAGACTGGCGGATATTTCACATATATTGATGGCTGGCGGATCAACTTTACCAACTGGGGTGATGGCGAACCAAGCATGAACAGACCGTGTGTGTTCATGAATGTGGCTGGAGAGTGGGAGACTGCTGAATGTGATCAGACCATGAGCAGTGTTTGCATGAAGTCCACAGGTAAGACCCTCTAGATTTTAATAAGTTCATTTGTGACTCATCCTATCAATGTGCATCCTTCCTTTTATAGTTTTAAACATGGGTACAATTGTTAATTTTGTATTCTGATTTGGATGTAACATAGCATAGTAACATGGCTCTTGTCTTGCTTGATGGAGAAGACCTTTGATAGGGCTGAGTGGGCCTTTTTTGACCTTATTGCTCAGTTTCTATTTGGACATTTTCTGTAATAGGAATACATTTTTACATATAAACCCAATAGCTGAGGTACAAACAAATTAAGTTGTATCTGAATGCCTTAATATTAGAGGAGGCTTTCCTCAAGGTTCACTTTTGCCATCACTTTTATTTATTCTTGCCACTGAACCATAGGCAATCGCAATTAGAGCAAGGAATCCAGGGAAATAAAATCATCGGTAATGGAGATCGAAGAATAGTTCTTTTTTTCCAAATGACATAATTATGTGCTTAAAACAATCAGACATCACCTTACTTGCAACGTCAGACATAATACACCTGTACCTCAGCATCTCTTACTAATTTGATAACTTTTATATTTGTGCTTGTTTATACTTATAAAACAACTTTCAAATGCTGCAGCACCACTGACATTAAAGAAGTTAGTATACTTGGAAACTACCAATGTGTACGTGAAATGAAAATAAAGGCTACTGTTGGTGCTGTGCCAAAAAGTATGGTGAAAAAAATGGTTACACCTGAAGTATTTGCTGCTGAAGCTAAATGAAAGAAGTTAGGCCCACCAGCGCAACCAATGTCAAAAGTTAAGAGTGTTGCAGTTTAGTCAACTCCTTTTTCCTTATGAACTTTATCAGGTTCCTTATAACCACCGGGTCTTAACATGAAATACTGCCCTATAGACGCGCTTGATTTTGGCTTTGACACCAAATCCTCCGCAGTTGTATGTCAGTCATCTCTCATTATTCTCATGATGTGATGAGTGAAATCTGCTGATGCTGCAGTACAGAACAGACACTTTCATTTTATAATTATAGCATCCGTAGTTCGACTAAGTATCCAAAAAAAATACAAAACACTGGTGAGGGCAAAGAGCATGTAACTGGTGTATGCTTGAACGTGGACTGCTACAGTAGGCCTATCCCAGTGTCATCAATGTCTCTCTCATTCACAGATTTGCCACCAACAGAGTCAAGTGATTTCCCAGGATTTTGCCCTGATGACGCAGAAACACGCAAACACTTGCGTCAGAGTGATGGCTGGCTATCATTTAGGGGTTACTGTTACCTCTTTCTCACAATAAAAACTGATTGGTCACGTGCATCTTCTAACTGTGCAAAGCATAGTAAGGATTTTCTACATATGGTCTAATACATGTACTTGATCACAAAGCTGTGTTAAGCTCTTACTGAAGAACAACTTACTGTCTCTGTGTTTGTTTGTCTGTGAAGGTGGAAGGCTTGCAAGCATTGAAGATCCTTCAGAGCAAGAATTCATTCAAAGCAATATTGACATGTTTAAGGACAGCCACTCCTCTTTCTGGATCGGCTTATATAAAACTCACAAAGGTACAGTCACATTGTCTGATCTTTCATGAAAACTACACAGGAAAATATAGAGGGACAATTGTGAATCTCAAGCTGATACAAAGAGGTTACAAAATTAGTGTAGCTTTATTTTGTATTCCTACTGACGAGACAACTGAAAGGGAAACTGTGTTTGGTCAACAACACATTAAGAATGAATACATATGGCTGCATTGATCCTTATCTGTAAATTAAATATGTATATGAAATGTAAAACTCTACACTCACAGTGCCAAGACCCTGAGGTATTTACAATCAGCTCTGCAGTTGTCTTTGGCTCTACAGTGTAATAGCATCTTCTAACTTCTTTCAACACCACTTCAATAAAGCAGCATTAAGTCTTTAATAGAGGCGGCCTCTAGCTCACCTGCTAAAGTGTGCGCCCCATATGCTGAGGCCTTTGCAGCTACGCCGGTTCGGAAACACACATTTCCTGTCAATCTACAACTGTCCAATAAAATAAAGGGAAAATCCCCCTAAAAATAATCTTTAAAAAAATAGGCTTTGATAACCCCAATGGTAAACAAAGTGGAGCATTAAGTAGCTAAAAAATAACAGAACATTTCTCTTAGTCAAAACAGGGAAGTGGACACAGGATATGAAACCATCGGGTAGTCAGAAACACATCCAAAAATGTTAACGATGTTCTGTTTGCTGTTAGGCAACTTTCTGCAGACATGTTTGCCGAAAACAACTCCATAATGGGGATAATATCAATGTTGTGTTGTCAGGTAATTTTGTTGCCCGAAGTGGCCATTTAATGTTGCTTTGGAGTCAATATACAGTAAAAAATAATAAGAATGGGTTAGGTAGGTTATAGAAGCACATTTGGGAAAAGCTCAATATTGCAATATCTTGTTTCAATTTAAATTAAATGAAGTTAACATCTGGTACAGAAGTACACTTCCAAGAGAGAAAATATACTGAATTTCATTTTGTCCCCAGGCAAGTGGCAGTGGTTGGACAAAAGTCCCCTGGACTACACTAACTGGCGTGAAGGTCAAGCTGGTACCAAAGGTTTTGGATTGATTGAAGTTGGAGATGGGAAATGGCATTCAAGTGACTCGTGGTTCAGCAGAGGATATATATGCAAAACTCCCAAAGGTGAAATAATTATTCTTTTAAGGACTCCGTTTAAAGTATTGTTTTGTTTTGTTTTGTTTTGTTTTGTTTTGTTTTGTTTTGTTTTGTTTTGTTTTGTTTTGTTTTGTTTTGTTTTGTTTTGTTTTGTTTTGTTTTGTTTGTTTGTTTAACAGGAATGTGTAATACATACACTATAGTGTTGAAATAAGAAATTCAATTTACAACATCAATTGATTTTGATAAAGTGCAATGCCAATGAAATGATACGGGAATTATTGCCTTTTGTCAAGCTTTTTTTAATCATGTCTCTCATCTTTCTAGTATTAGGACAAGTGCAAAAGACAACTGGTAAGTTGCAACTCTTTATCATTTTATTTTTTACTCATCAGTATAATTTATTTCTTTTGGCTGATCATCTACATGTTAAATCTTGACAGTAAAACCTACAGTGGATCCTCAAACCCATGGCCACATGATTTTGGCAGTTGTCCTGGTCATTACTGCAATTGCCATTGGGGTGGTCATCACTTTGTTTCTCTTCAAGAAGTCTGGCCGACGCCTACCTATGTCTCAAAAGTTACCAACCTTCGACAACCCACTCTTTTTTAACAATGAGCAGTCTCAAACTGGTCTTGTTGACACCAATAAACTGGTTGCATATGCAGAGGAAGAGAACTCTACAACTACTTAAACTGTGTAACACCAGCAGGGTCTCCTTGGGCATATAATGTAAAACTGATCTTTGACAAAGGGTTGATGGCATTCTGATAGGGGTCTGGTTT
Organism: Plectropomus leopardus; assembly: GCF_026936395.1. Lineage (NCBI taxonomy): Eukaryota > Metazoa > Chordata > Actinopteri > Perciformes > Serranidae > Plectropomus > Plectropomus leopardus. The sequence continues at coordinate 28,009,049 of NC_142187.1, read as the reverse complement.
TTTCTCTTAAAATTACATGTTTCAGTGCAGTTGGCAGCTTTTTCTGTACGCTTACATTAGCTTTTAAATGGTGGTAGGTGTTGGCAGACTGAGTTTTAATTGGGTTACCCACCGCAAAGCCATAGACCTTTATTTGTACTCATTTGTATCATTGTATATATAATGACAACCGAATTTGAGAATGCAAGTTGGTGTGATGGCCATCACAGAGCATTTGAATCATATGAAAAGTCTAGAATTTGAAATCATGTGTAATCATACATTTTATAAGAGAAGAATTTACCGATCAATTAAATATATTAACCTTGATGGGTGGACAGAGAATTTGTTGATTGAGTTCATTGATTCATACCAGGTTTTACTTTAAACTCTGATGCTTGTTAGGATTGTGAAATGTTAACTAGACTCTAAACTAGGTGAAAATATAAGACGTTTCTACTGGACCATTGTATTCATGAGTAAATAAAAACAGTATATCACCACTGTATTCCATCATCCTTGAAGCTTATGTAGATGACATTTTATCTGTCTTTAAATCAGGGTTTTTATACAAGAGAAGAATGGAGCAAAGGAGAGGAGGGCTCCACCATATCTACTGTTAATCTAAAGCTATGTAATTTTGACACACAGATGCATCATATCCAGGTCAGTTTACACAAATAAGTATAATAGAAAATATTAACTTTGAACTTATCTGAAAACATTAGCACAATAATTACAACAACAAGCACCAGGTAGTAAACAGGCAAGCAACAATGATGATCACTGATTCTGCATTATCACACACTGAAGGAAACTTAACTGCAACTTAAGGTAAGTTTTGCACAAGAACGTTAATGCAAACTAGCGCTGCAATGGTTTATGTATCTGTGCCGAACCATATGGGCATGTAGATTGCTGCACACAATGTTGAACCAAAGTTCTGCCCCACAACCTTTGGCTGTACACAATTAGCAATATAAGCTGAAGTTAGAAAAACAAGCTGAAAGGCATGCAGGTCAGTCAGAATATGGCAAGCACAAGCGCTAGTGAAATGGCAGAGCTGGAAGACCATTACAGGTCCCTGATCAGCTATAACAGCAACGGAGAATTGTGTATCAAATAAAAACAATACTTTGGCATTTTTCCATTTTGTGGAAGTGAAATGAAACACATCCAACATGCTGACCTACATTAAATGACATCAGCCTGATGGGCCAATCACCCAAATAATAAATGAGTGTTTTGAATGTTTAAAATAGGCATAGTGAAACTAATTAAAATGCTTTGGTTATTTTACATTTATTGACTGTTTTGTATTTCAATATTTACAATTTCGCTGCATATGAGAAGTATTCCAGTCTTGTAGCCCATTGCGACCTTCTGCAATATGGGCAGGCATATGTCAGTGTTTAATAATATAGGTAACATGCCTCACCTTTTAGTTTTGACAAAAAAAGTCAAGAGTATCTGTAGAGGGCTGCAGATTTCTTAGAGGGAATATTTTGGCCAAATTGTACTGAGACGCTCAAAACAATTTGTAAATTCACGGATTCATTCAAGGATTACATAACCCTCCAATGTGAATTAGATGTTGCCCAATTGCTTTTTATACTAAGCAATATGTACAAGTACATCTTATGTGTTCCTAAAACTCACTTCCCAAATTCACAGGAGTCACTTCCTCTTTGCAGATGGCTTTTTTTTTTTTAAAAAAAAAGGCACACTTTTTTTCTTCAATTTGTTGCAGTCTTTTAAATATTTTCTATAACCTGGTACCAATTAACTCAACAAAACAATGTATACACCATTTAAAACACAGAAACTATTACAAGCAAGTGAGTATTAAACATGTGTTTAGTAATTCAACATCAAAAAGCTTTTTTAATCAAACACTCAGCCACGCAAAAGAGCCTACTTCCTCTGCTGCTTCTGCAAACCAAGGGCTAAGAATGTGGGCCAATGAGGGAAGAATTAAAGCATTTACTCTCTTAGCTGATCTTAATTCACAAACCATAATCATGTGTCTGCCCATCTCATTTAATCCTGGTCTTTACACTGATTCTTAACAGCTCCACTTCTGCATGGCCTTAAGTTGTTCAGCTGACAGCACTGCACCAGGCAGCAGTTCCATCCAATGAAATTCCCAAATGTCTGCTTTTGGCTACTGGCTTCCTGTGTGACTCCAAGTATAACAAAGCACAACCTTTTTTCATTACTTTAGTATGTGTATTTTTCTCTTTTTTATGGATGGCTGTATAAAATATCACACAACTGTAAACAGCAACAATTTAAGCTTCTCCAAAAGGGAACAAACAGTATTTGTATTATCACATGTATCTCTGGAAGTTATGATCGGAACATCACCAAATTTGGATCGGATGCTACCAGTGAGTCACTGCATACTGTAAAGCATAGATTCCATCAATCACCTCACGATTACATTTGACTGCAATTCAGAGGGCAACAATCTGACAATAAAAGATTATCAAATATATCTGATGCAGATTTGTTTTTCATACATGATTTATTTTTCTCACCATGACTACTTGGTATTTTGTCAGAACACAGCATACTGTATTTGTAGTGATCCATAATAAGATAAACAGAATAATTTACCATGCATACAATGAAACTTACCTATTCATCAGTTCATATAGAAAAAGAGTGCTCTATTTATCAGCAAAACAGTAGTCTCATCTTAGCATTGTCTGTCTCTTTTTTAACCTATTTTGCATGAAACTGGCTGCTTTCCAACAGAAACCTCACATACCCTGGTCCAAGCTTAGTCCAAACGTTTGTTTTCCCTCCCCTCTAGAGCAGCTGCTGCCCTAATCTAATCTAAAAATTTGATCAACTCTGATCAAACCAACCACAAACTGATCAACTGACTAATTCTCCACAACGCGAGTGAAAGTCAAAGAACTTTTCTGATCCCCACCCCAAATCAAGTTTAAAACAGTCTAACAATGCCAGAAGAGTACCTGATACCTAAAATGTGAATGGAGTAGCCATATTCTTAAAAAGACATATACTGGAAAAGGTCCATCATTTGCTTACACAGACAAACGGAGAGAAAAACACTAAATCAGCATTATGGGCGCTTCCTTGTTGTGAATATTACACAATACTACCAGGACACAGAATGTGTCAGTATGGTCCTCTGAAAGAAATGAATGGATAAAATCCTCAGCTGTAAGACATCGCCGAAGAATAGCAACAATGGAGAAAACTTGTACAGCTTTTGTGCTCTTCATACAAATACTACGATGTTTGGCTTTCGATGGTACAGTATTTCAAGATTTTCTAGATGTGCACTCTGCTCTTCATTTGAGACTGTCATGCGTTTATTATAAGTCACTGTGAATGTTGTCGGTGTGTGTCACCTTTATAAAATAAATTATTGTTTATTTGCTACAGTTCAATATCAAGGTGACAAGGTGGTTTTACTTTTTATATAATGTTTTGCAGACATTGGATGGTTAGGACTTTATTCAATTATCAAATGTATGTCTGTTATGTAAAAACTCATCAGTAACATTGTCCAAATAATATTAAGTGTAAATAAGTGAAATGCGTGGTCTGTCCTTGAAAAACTGTTTTTCAAAGGATTTTCAAATATCCGCTGCAGTAACATTCAAAAATGTGTCATTCTTTCTCGACAGATTCACCATTTCAACTAACTAACAAGGACACTGGTTTTTGTTTGGTTATAATAAATAACCAATGCAGTGACTTACGCTGGACAACTGGTGATCGGCTTCTGGTAGAACAAATGAAAAAGTGCCTGGGAGCCGAGGGGAAAAGTGTGGGAAGTGAAATAGGAGTTTACGAATGTGATGAAAACAGTGACCTCCAAAAGTGGGAATGCAAGAATGGAACAGTGCTCGCCCTCAAAGACCAAGAGCTCTACATTGAGCTCACTCACGAGAGCACGGCAGCTCTTTCCAAAACAATAGGACCAAATAACCACCTCATAATTTCAGGGACATCCAATGGTGCATGTGCAAGAACATACAGAGGTACAGTATGAAACATTGATGTTGTGAAGGATTTGCATTGTCCAAATTAAACAATAGCCATTTTTTTGTTAAAAAGAGTTAAAATTGTATAAAAAAAAAAAAAAAAAGGATACATAGCAGTTTCAGAGATCATAATAAAAATTCCATTTATATGTAAGATTTATTTAACACAAGTTCAAACTTGTAAACATTTATGCCAGCACACATTCTCAATATTCTTAGAAATAAGCACATCATTACGTGTAAATATTTTATAAATCTCATCTTTGGTTTGTTTTTATCACTTCTTAGAACTATATGCCATTGGTGGAAATGCAGCTGGGCTGCCGTGCATGTTTCCCTTCCTGTACAAAGGCCAGTGGTTCTCAGACTGCACTACACTTGATTCTGCAGAAAAGCATCTTTGGTGTGCGGTTGAAACAAAATACCAAAGTGAACGCTGGGGCTACTGCCCAGTTACTTGTGAGTACTATCTGTAAAAATCTTATGTTCTTTTATACTGCAATGGTTGAAAGCCATATTCACAATGCTAGTGCTAATACTCTCAGAAACATCGCCCAACAAGCTTAGAAAGTTATTTTTTGGTATCATTTTTTAAGCCATGGACAAAAGCAACGGGCTACCCCATGACTGAATTAGGTAAATAACAATAGCTACAATAGCTTTTTTGTAGTCATAAATTACAACTTGTGTGTTTGGGTTTTGCCATTAAGCCAACATTTTGGAAAGATAAAAATAGAATATAAAAATAAAGTTGACATCAAAAGAGTTTTAAGACCCCTTAAGGGTCTTTAAACCAAATCTAGCTGGAAATGGCTGGCAACAGTATCAGGAGGGGCAATTATTATTATTTTCTGAAACACTCATTTAATCTAGGTCCTACCACTACTTCACAGTTAAGACTTGTGTCTACCCCATCATTTCATGAGGACAAAAATATACAGCTTCCAGTTATGGGGAAAAAGTTTTATTTTTTGTAGCAAACATAACCCATGTTTTGTATATACGCTGGCAGCAAAAGATGGATGGACTAAACACCCAACAACAGGAGCCTATTACCAGCTCAACACACAAGCAGCTCTGACATGGCCCCAAGCTGACGCCAGCTGCAAACAGCAGGGCGCCTCTCTGATCAGTATCACTGATCCTCATGAGCAGGCTTATGTCGCAGGTAAGGTGATACCGATTCAAAGTTAACTGTACTGACAAACAGAGTATGTATTAGAGTATGTATGTATTAGGATTAGATTAAGAAAAGCAACCTGTTTTTAAATAATTCACTCAATACGTGCCTAAATGCATTACTTCCACTGATCTATCTGAATGTTTGCATGGAAACTGCTGCCACAAAATATTCAGGAACTTTGAGGCTTAGAGTGAAGTAGAGGCAATAGGGCAAAGGCTTAAAATTTTGTCAGCTTTGTTATCCATGCCCACAACAGCACTACTAGGTCCAGGGGGCAATACACTTTGGACAGGGCTGATCCTGGATCCAAAACATGGCTGGAAATGGTCTAATGGGAGGCCTTACCGCTATCTGAAATGGGACTCGGGTGAGTTTGTCCTCCGCTTCAAGTTTTTGCTTGTAATATGTTAAAACGTATCCCAGGAAAATAATTCTATCAATAAAATACAATTGAACCCTGAACACTTCACAAACCTATTGGACAGATATGTATACATCTTAGGGATTTAAAAATGCAATTATTTGTATTTAACCCTTCGGTACAAGGATTTTGGTTCAGGACACATTACAAACCAAAGAATACGTTAAATTATCATATTACATTTGGGAAATAAAATATACAAAATTGTGTTTAATATAATGTCCTCAGTATCAATGAACTCAAGAAGGCAGCCTGAAGGTAGAACAGAACAAAACAGGCAGCATGCTATCTGCTCCTTCCATCCCCAAACCAAAATACTCTACTACACAGAGACACACAGGGACTCACACTACCCATAGCAAGATTGTTGCAGGAATACTACCAGACCATAAATGAGCTTTGGCATTTGGAGCCACTTAGCCACTAAAGAGTTGTAAATATATACGCTATATAAACGCTAGACACTGAGTTGAACAACAAGGTGCACAGCTGCAGACTGTCCTTAGCAGCTACTCAGGAGCACAGTAACACATAGACAACCCCAAATCTAAGCGCATGTCAAAAAACAAGTCGTATTATAAGTGGCTATGAAAGATTCTTGATAGCAGCTTAGCCACAAGCACACACACTCCAAAATATGTATTTGCCAAAACACAGGTGACATGAGGCGATACAGCAAGGGCTGTTATTGCCGCGAGTTCTTTTAGGTTGGTTCAGTGTGTCTGGGCCTTTCGGCTCTAAAATTTAACAGACTATCACAATTGATAAATACATGCAAGAAACGAAAACATAAACATGGCAGTTTGTGGTTTTACAGGAGGTTATGTGTGAGACTATGAATCTGACACAAATCTGAGGGCTGAAAGGAGACTGTAAAACCAACATATCAAATCAGACTATCGTCTTGTTTTAGGACATCCACTCCCTAATCCCGGACAAAACTGTGTAATTGTTGATCCTGCTGTACAGTACCTATGGCAAAGTTCACTTTGCAGCAAGAAACTCGGGTACATCTGTTACAGTACAGAGGCTGAGGGACTGACTACACAAGGTATAGAAGATATTTATTCTATTCTGCTCTTCCAATCCCTTCAGAACCAAAATGCTACATTGTGTATCTCTCCTTGCATTTCCTTGTTCTTTTCATCATCAGCTGCTGAGACAGGATTTTGTGCAAAACACTGGCTATCCTACAGAGGTCACTGCTTCTATCTTAGTCGTATGCAGAAAACATGGCCTGATGCTCAGAGAGACTGTCGTAATAAAGGAGGGGACCTAATCAGCATCCGCAACGTGGAGGATCAAAGCTTTGTCGTCTCTCAACTTGGATACAGTACGTGACATAAATAGAAGCAAATGAATGTTTATCTTTAAGTAAGAAACCCTGAAAATAAAGAGTTTGTAAATATCTGGGGTCTTCCTTTCTTCCAGCTTTTTTCCTGGCATTGTGAATTACTGCTCTCATTAACTACCTCTAAGGAACTGTACAATCTACACTGCGTTTTTATTGTGGTATGGCCCCTTTACACTTTTTCTCAGGTAGAAGGTAAACATTACATCTGTGGAATAAATTTCTCCACAATGATGGAAGTGGTCTCTTGTTCAGGCAAGTCGGCCTGCCTCTGCTATAAAACCCTGAGACAGTCTTTCCTTTGTCAATGAAAAAGGAAAAATAGCTGATGAGTCAAAGTTTGGAAAGAATAAATGAACCTGTCCAAAAGGACAAAAATATATAAAAATGCATTAATACCATGTTCAATGTATGTTATCTATTAGTAATATATCAAGTTAAGTTGTGAATAATTTAAAAAATAATAATTGTTTTCTTTTGTCAATGTCAGCAGCATCCACCGATGAGCTCTGGATTGGACTGAATGACAGGAAGACAGAGGGGCTGTTTGAGTGGATGGACCACTCTACTGTCAGCTTCACTAGCTGGGAATTTGGAAAACCTGCTGTCCCAAATAATATGAAGGACTGTGTTCTTATAAGGGGAGAGGTAAGGAGCCTGCATGGGAATGGTGTATGTAAAAATGATCATTCAATGCACTGGTTTCTAACTGGCTTCTGGCTTACATTTGGAATACATTTTGAAATGTTATTGGTGGCCTACAAAGGTATCCATGATATACCCCCAGATTATGAAGAACTTTCAACCCCTTTCACCCCAGACAGGCCCATACAATCATCTGATCAAACCTTTTAGCTGGTGTGACTACCTGAATGAAAAGCAATGGTGATCATGAATTTTGTTATAGCCTCTCAGCTTTGAAACAGCCTCCCCCTCAATGTGACATCAGCAGACTCCACTTACACTGCAGCCTCTGAGTACCTCCTTAAAACTCAGATGGCCTACACTTAAAGATTTTTCCATCTTACATTATTGCATCACTTCATTTTTTATTATGCTTTAATGTTTACTATTAATAATAAATAATTACTATTTACTATTCATAAAGTTTTATTATAATTCATCGTCCGTACATTTTAAAAATGTGCTTGCTTTTAGGCATTATCATTTTTATATCTTTATACACGCCTCAAAATATTTTGAACTCTCTGTCTTATATTTAAGAGTGTATTTGTTATTTGCAGGGATGAAAATTTGTGGGCACCTTTGGTGCATGAATTTAATCAACCTACCAGCCAAGGTGGGGGTTTAACAAATGATTAGACTGCTCCATCTGTAGACCACTTGAAGGCAGCCAGGATAAAGATTTGGACTTGGGTTTATTTTTTCCTCATCTTTTCCATTAGCACATCTAGTGATGTGATTGCATGTTGACAGTGTCTTGATTCACATTGTGATTCTGCAACAATCTACATATTACCCCTGCTGTCCACCTATGGCACCTGGTAGCCTGATTTCAAGGAGGGGAGGAGGGGTCATGGAATCAGACTCAGATCCTGATGCAGAATGAGGATTATAAAGGGAAAAGGCAAAAGAGACTGCATTCCTGAGTGTGTGTGTGTGTGTGTGTGTGTGTGTGTGTGTGTGTGTGTGCGTGTGTGTGTGTGTGTGCGTGTGTGTGTGTGTGTGCGATATAGCCATACCCATATACATACATCTACATATAGCCTATATAAAACAAGTTGCCACATGTGCAATCATGGCATAAAGGCAAGCTATGACCACAGTAACAATAATAGTGTGACAGAGAGACTCGCTGCTTAAGAGGCCTACATTAACTCGGACTTGGGTCAGGTTTGGTCAAAGACAGAATGCGTGTTGGGTTCGGGTCAGACTCGGGTTAGGTTTAGACAGAAATTTGTGGCCCCAGCCACACTCTGATCTTAAATACAATATTTAATTTACACAGTTTTAAGATTTTGGCATTGCTATTTGACATTTGATTTACCAATGCTTTGCCAATGCTTTGCCTTTCCAGAACATCCAGTTTCCATAAATTATTGTACATTGTTGCAGAATGGGAACTGGGCTGATCATGTTTGTGAGGAGAAACATGGCTACATCTGTATGAAGATGAGTTCCTCATACCCCATTGGAAATGAAGTGGATCAGGATGCGGGCTGCAAAAACGTGTGTTGAATTAGCTTTTTGTCTTTTTTTTCTCTTTGTATATACAAATTGTTTGTTCACTGAATAATTCTAAAAGTTTAACCTGGGTTAGGCCTGGGCTTTTTAGCCTTTTGCTTTTCTCTAGGGTAAAAAAAAAAAAAAAAAAAAAGTAGTTCCAGTGCAAAGCTCAGAGTTGCTGGTGAATACAGTAAAGCACCAAGCAGTTTCATTGTACGATATATTGTCACTGAATTATTTGATTGGAGTGATTGTAGCATCTTTCAATGTTTGCAGATATAGCATTAATATGAGAAATCATAACATGATCTTCATTCACTTCTTTGTTCTCCAACCATCCAGGGATGGAGAAGACATGGCTCCTACTGCTACTTTATAGGTACACAGGTCAAAACCTTTGATGAAGCAAAAGATGACTGCAAGAGCTCAGATTCTTACTTAGCTGATGTTTCAAATGGGTAAGAACATTTATTGTCACTACAAATGAGCAATAATAGGTCACCACACAGATTTTCTATGGGATTCAGGTCTGGGCTCTGACTGGGCCATTCCAAAACTTAAATCTTCCTCTGGTGAAGCCATTCTTTAATTATTTTTAATGTATGCTTTGGCTTACTGTCATGCTGAATGGTGAAATTCTTCTTCCTCTTAAGCTTTATGGTGGATGTCTCAAGGTTTTTGGTTTGAAACTGTTCATAATTCTTTCCACCTTGACCAAAGCCCAACTGCCATCACCACGCTTCACTGTGGGTATGGTGTTGTTTTGGCGATGTGCACCACACATACCCTTTGGATCTATGGCTGAAAAGTTCAACCTTGGTCTTATCAGATGATAGCACATTTCACCACATCCCTTTGGTAGACTGGATGTATTTTTGTGGTGGGGCTTCAATGCTTTTTTTTTTTTTAGAAAGAAATGGCTCCTCTTGCCATCAACCCCATTGTCCAGACATATGAAGAATACAGGAGATTGTTGCTGCATCTAGTACACAACCAGTACTTGCCAGAAACTCCTGCAGCTCCTTTAATGTTGCTGTAGACCTCTTGGCAGCCTCCCTGATCAGTTTTCCTCTTGTCTTTACATCAGTTTTGGAGGGAGATCCAGTTCTGGTTAATGTCACTGTTGTGCCTTATTTTCTCCACTTGTTGATGACTGTCGTCACTGTTTTCCGTGGTATATATATATAAGGTTTGGGAAATTATTTCATTCTCCTGACTAATACCTTTCAACTGTGAGATCCTTTTGATGCTTTTTAAGCTCTATGTGGAGCAAGGCTATTGCTATAAGAGTTCCTTTAATTGATGCCAGGTTTGTGCTAACTACTATTTCACGTGCATTTTAGTGTGATTGGTTAGGTCTGAACATAGCCATATCCCCAGTTAAAAGAGGGTGTGCACACTTTTGCAATCACATTATTTTAGTTTTTCATTTTTATTTTTTCCGTCTAAAGGATTTCAGTTTGTTTTTCCAATTACATTGCGCAGATTATGGGTCACATTAAAAGAAAAAAAAGTTCTGAAATGATATATCTTGGTCTCACTTTTTTACACAACAAAATCCTGCCATTTTAACAAGGGTGTCTAGACTTTTTATAGCCACTGTAGGTAGTATGTGTTAATGACCTGTGTTTGCCTTCCATCCATTTCCAGTCTCCAGAAATCCCTGCACATTTGAAAGAGAAAGTCCACCAAGTCATAAAAAAATGTACTTACTCAGTTTTGAATGCAATTGCCAGCACAGATGAAAAGAGTTTAAAAGTGGATCAGGGGAGAGAGATTCCCCTTTCTCTTCATTTTAAACTCAAACCAAACTGAGACCAAACTGTAAAAGGAGGATGTGATGATCAAAAACAAATAAAGATTATGCTACTGCATTTTATATCTCTTGACCAAAATGTTTTCAAAAACATATTCTAGTTCACAAACTGGCTGTAATATGAGAGTTTGTGGCCAGAAAATGAGTGCCATGCCGTTTCAAATGGTAAGACTAGGCAGTGGTAATTAAATATTAACCAAGACTGGTTACTTGGTTGCCTTTTTCATACCTAAAACATTTGAATAAACATCTCTTAGATTACTTTTTAACCATAAAACAGGATTGGCTTTCATTAGCTGGCCGCGATATTGCTTTTCGGAAAAGCACCTCACATTACTTAACCCACTAGATGGAGCATTGATTGGTCCCGTGCAGCTGAGCGCTCTCTGATATTGTGTTTTTCCACCCCTTGAGCAAAACCAAATGCCACAGTCCCTTTTGTTTTATTTTGCGATGCAACACCACTTTCAGTATTTGCATCTTTCTACTGCACAGATAACCCAGACCATCTTTCCAGCAATGAAATACTTCTTCAAGATCCATCTAATCTGAACTTGGCAATTTGTGGATCGATGGCCACCCTGTTAACAGAAAAATATCTTCGAATGTTTTGTTGGCATATTATATTAAGTGATGCCAAAAATCCTCTGATCCCAGGTGTGTAAATATTTTCAGGGTGGATAATGCCTTCCTCATCAGCTTGGTGGGGATGAGACCAGAAAGACACTTCTGGCTAGGCCTCTCAAACATGAAAAACACTGATCAATTCGTATGGACCAATGCCAACTCAGTGAAGTTTACTAACTGGAATGCTGAAATGCCAGGTATGGAGACATTTTAAACTCCATGGCTGTGTTCGAAACCGCCTACTATACTAGCAGTATGTACTGATTTGGTCAAAATGCAGTGTGCAGTATGCAAACAAAAGTGAAATCCACCGTATGCCAGAATTATAAATAAATCAGAAATAAATAAATAAATAAATCCGGATGTCATACTGATTCAGAAAAAATCCTCAGTATGCATTGGACCAGTCTGCCTCGCTTACTGTTTCCCACAATGCATTGCACGGACAGCGCAACTGTCGTTGTTGTGTTACCAGTGGCTCGGCGGTACATCTGGTCACTTTCAGTCGTTACAAAGACGTTATTCATCTCACAGGTAAGCCTTTATCACTATCGTCTATATATACACACCACTTTTTACTCTATTTCAAAACGTAAATGGATGCTACGCGGCAGCGGTTTTGCTATCGTTTGCTTCCGCTTTCAAAAAAACGGAAGCCAGCCATGCCTGGCTGAGCACACTGCAAAACGGATAGAACTGAACATCCATATTACATTCAACTGTCAAATGCAGTAAGTAGTATGTAGTGGATACTGCATACTGAATGCAACTGTAGTAAGCAGTACGCCGTTTCGAACACAGCCCATTGTGTTGGATGTGGCTTAACAACTGATATTTCGCCATTTTTCCCTCAACAATGCAAGGTAACCAACAAGGCTGCATTGCCATGACAACTGGGGTTTTTGCTGGCCTCTGGGATGTGTTGCCTTGCACCAATAAGGAGAAATACATCTGCAAACACCTAGCAGAGGGGGCAGTTTCTACCCCTGCACCAACAACTGTTCCCCCGAACAAGTGTGCCAGTGGATGGACTCGACTAAAATCGAAAAATGATTGCATTAAGGTACAGCCACATCATTCTATCTATCGATATACATACACATAAATATCTATTTATAGTGAATTTATCAATCTATCTCGATAGATAGATATGGATAGATACATATGTACATAAATGCATATGTCTACCTTGACAATATTCAGATACCCTATATACACACACACAGACAGTTAATGATTCCTGTAATAGATGCTGCATCATATTGCACTGTATGATATGTAGGACACTGACCAAAAGTTTTAATTCAATCTAAACCTTTTTTCAAATACAGTAATTTTATTTCCACCTTTACGTGATAGGGTTGCTTCTCTGCTTAAGCTTGAAACCCTCTCCAATAGGCACACCTAAAAAGATTGTAAAGCCAATAAAACAGTAATTGCTTGTTGTTCAGTCACACTATCAAACCACATTGAGCCTCTCTGTCCTCTGGTCAAGTTTTTTTCGGAAAAGAAGACCTGGTATGAAGCCAGAGATTACTGCAGGGCCATCAGAGGAGACCTGCTCAGCATTCACAGTGCTGATGAGCAAAGAGAGCTCTCAAGACGGTAAAGTATGAATTATTCAAGAGTACTGGGTAGGGTTTGGTATCCTTTGGATTTTCTAACAATCCCAGTTCTGCTCATCAATTCTAGTCCCTAATAAAAATTGATTTAGATTCTATGAGGGTCCTGGTCAAAATAGGTCACCAATTTTTCACAAAAAAATATTAACATAGTGCACATTCATTTTCATAGCTCACTTTGTACAGTGAATGGAGCCTAAAAATTCACTCAGCTGTCACTATCTCCATGCTGTTAAGCTCCTTTGTCTGTTTGAGATCAGAAGCTACACTCTGCCCACCGCAAAACATCATACACCATAAACAATGATGTAGTATGACACTGTATATTTATGTTATTTATCACAGTTATGAGCACTCATGGTGTTTCTCCACTCTGCTCCGAGGAGAAAGGAGGAGAGCTGTAAAAAACTTACTAAAGCCTCACTCACCATTGCAACTATACAAGCTCCACGTGCAAAAAGCCAACATGAGTTTGGTATTAATAAAGCGTAATCCACCAAAAAGACATGAGGAGGACAAAATAAACAGTTAAGGGAATAGAGTTCATTGGGTTAACTTATGTGGTAAAAACACTGAAGACTACTTTCATAAAGGGCGCGCAACAAGGTCGAAAAAGATTAAAGGGGGTGTTTATAATGTTACACATATAAAATTAAATAATACTAATAATAATAATACTATTAATAATAATAGGCTAATACAATCATAAATAATAGGCTATGGCATAATTTTGTGGATTACCAGACAGATACTTGGGGGGTACCTGATCTGGTGAAGAGCTCTGTTACAGCATAAAGAGCACAAGGAATTTATGAAACTCCTTTATTTATTTATTTTGGTACCTAAGACTTGGCATTTTGTATTTGGTTCCAACTTGGATGAGTTTTGATTCCCAACCATAGCACTGGGGAAGTGCTTCTACAGATGACCTTTGAGAGGTCAGAAGAAGTTTTTATACTTAAATCAATCCTATATTCACATTATATAATAATTGTTTATTACAGCTATGGCCCAACCTGGATTGGACTTAGTGCCCCTGACCCAGTCACCGGTTATGTATGGAGTGATGGATCCCCAGTGAGTTAACATTTTGCTACTTTAATAGTTGAAGTCAATCATTTTAAGCTTAGTAAACTCAATCAAATAGACCATAAATATATTACATAAACCACTGCTTTATCAATTGCTTTTGTTTACAGCTGCAGTTCCTACACTGGGAAAATGGAGAGCCAGACAATAAAAATAATTTGGAATCTTGCGTTGTATTTGATAGTGGTAGGCAATCTGCAAGTGGCTCTTGGAAAGATCTGCACTGTGAGAAGTACAAACAATGGGTGTGCCAGATCCCTGCAGGTAAAATTAGTGTTTAAAACAGTTTCTTTCTCTCTTGCTTGATTTTTTTCAAAGAAGATTATGTCACCCCTTGTTGTAGGTTACATAAGCAGATTTGTTCTTCCGACAGTGTTCTCCTGTTTTTTTCAAAAGGGGAATTTTTTTAACTTGGTGCTACCATCTATCACTTCAGCGCTCTATTCACTTAATTTTTCTCTGTTACAGGAGTTTCGCCAAAGCAGCCTCCCACCCCTGTTGCTCCTGGTAAGTGTGCCATTGTCTATGTAACCTAGAAGAACACATTGCGAATAGCCTAAATCTTTTTTAGTAGTTCCCAAAGGATTTTCTGAGACTGTTGTGGTGGACCTCAGACCCTCTTGGGGCATCCTGGAGAAGCTAAAAATGTTGAAACTGATTACAGTGCGATGGGCCAGCACAGACTAGGTAATTAATGGGAACCACTGTCTATTGCGTGGTTTAAATTTGCTGCTGCCGTTAGTTCACTGTCTTCTCTCTTTAACATCTGGTTTACCACACTAGCAACATGTACCTACATTTAACCAACAGACTTCATACACCAAAAACCAGAGTCTACAGTCATGCTGACGGTTTTGTGAGGCAATACTTAAGCTAAATGCTTACATTAAAATACTAAAACAATCATGGTGACGATACTTGGACAAAACATGTTGATATTACATAGATATGTTTATTGTGTTCACCATCTTTGTCCAGAGTGTTTCAACCAGCAAAAATGTGCTAATTTGTGGTGAATACTGTACAAATAAGGTCAGTGGGAATGTCAGTGAACTACTTTTGACCTGATGGTGGCACTGCATGAAAATTGAAGACACTACAAACTTTTACAAGTGATTCTGAAAGGGACATAACGGTGTGTTACCAAATTTCATGACAAGCCAAAAAAATTGCAGAGACATTTCAAATCATCTGAATAAATGGCTAATGGCTAAAAAGCAAAAACATAAACAAAAAAATCTGAATGTACTCATCTACTGTAATATGTTACATATTGCTGACATGTTTTCAGACTACAACAAGACCTCAGACGGGTGGATAGAATGGAGCGGGTCTCAGTATTATTACAACAGGGATGTCATGGTAATGGAGGAAGCTCGTCGCTTCTGCCAAATGAAGCATGGTGACTTAGTAACTATAAACAGTGAAGCTGAAAATGTCTTCTTATGGAAATGGGTGAGAAATGACATTCGTACTTCATTACTAGCATTGCAGTCGTATTTAAGATCAAATATATTGCCATGTAAGCTCTGCTGATTTTACTGTGGGCCTGGGTCTGTGTGTGCAGATTTCCAAAACTTATGGAGAGAGGTCTTTATGGATCGGCCTGGATGTAGATCTTGATGGAACATATAGGTGAGTATGAATTCAATAATGAATACTGGATGAAATAAAAATCAGAAAAGAAGTCAAAGAAAAAGAAGAGACCATTGAATCTTTGTTTTAAATATAAACTGTGGCAAATTTGGCTTGATACCAGTGATGCTGTTTTTTAGTCAAATTTAATCATGGTCAGTATCATTATTGTATCACTAATTTTATTGTGTATGATCTTTTTGTGTTTCAAAAAGTTGGATGGATGGTTCTCCAGTGGTTTTTGAAAGGTGGGATGAAAATCAACCTAATTTCCTACGCAATGATGAGAATTGCGCTTTCATGAATGGATTCATGGGTGAGTATTTTTATATAATGACTGTTATCAAGAATAATCTGAGATTGATCAGTAAATGTAAAAATAGATATTGTTTTTGCTGAACTATTTATCAAAGGTTATGGGTTGGCTTACAGGCTTCTGGCATGTTCAAAATTGTGGGTATGAGTTCTGTTCTATTTGTAAACGCAGTGGCACACCACATGCCAACGCCACTATAGCACCAACAGCTCCTCCTCCAAAAGGTGGCTGTCTGCAAAACTGGGAAAAAATAGACTCAAAGGTCAGAGGTCACTTTTAATTTTTATAGTTTGACAGCATGGGGATAGAATTGATGTTGCATGAATTTAACCCTCAATACAAAAAAGTAGACACCTATTTTTGAACTTTAAAATATGCCAAACAAGTAAATAAATAAGCTAAAGTGGTTTTCAGAGGTATCACACAAAGCTGTTGATTTTTCACCAATAGTGTTACAGAATCATTAACAGCCAGAAGGAGACGTGGTTTGGAGCAAGGACACAATGTAAATCAATTGGTGGAAATCTGGCCTCAATCCCCTCAAGAGATGTTCAAGGTGTGTTTTATGTGTTGTTGTTTTCTTTTGTTTGTTTGTTCATTTGTGTCCCAGTTATATTCCAGAGAGATGCATATTATGCATATTTCTTGAAAATGTAAATTTCTGCTGGGTGTACAGATAATGTATATAGGTCTTAGTTATTAAACAAAGTTGTTGGCATTAACAAAAGACTCAGCTATTTTACTTATGCAGAAAGCATAAATTATTTAAACATAGCAAAGTACAGCTTTAAATGTCATATACCCAGTACCAGGCTTTTTTCACTTCCCATGGATGGTAGATGCTACAATCAACTCAAAGTGTCTGCTTAGTTGCAATGCGGAGTTGCAGAGGTTAGATTTCAAACTTGCAAACTGAACAGTAAAATATGTATTTCACAGTTGAAAAGACTGACTTTGCATCATTCTAAAGACAGACAAATTGTTATGATGCAAAGCTGGTTAAAACTGTCAAAGTATCCCTTAATGTTTTGTTTGGTTCAATACATTGTCAGGTCAGTCAATTGCACATTGAAAAAGTTAAGAAAAGTAAATGTCAAAAAAAAAAAGTTTACACTGCACTCTGTGTAAAAATATCAAATTTACCAGGTTAAACATATATATATATATATATATATATATATATATATATATATATATATATATATATAAAATCAGCAAACAAATGAATAATATGATCAATCTCTGTTACATGTTTAGTGTCTCTGACTGCAAAAATGGCTGAGGCACCTACGACTGATCTGTGGATTGGTTTGTATAAAGAAGGCGTCAGTTATTTTCTCTGGACTGATGCCCAAAAAATGAGATACCAAAACTTCAATTATGGAGTAAGTGCCCACTTTAATTTTTGTGTTCTAATGTTGAGTACAGGAGTTATGAGCTGCACAATTTAGAATATTACTATTTTAATGAAACTAAAATTGATATTTTTTTCATTCATATGG
Source organism: Plectropomus leopardus (assembly GCF_026936395.1). NCBI lineage: Eukaryota > Metazoa > Chordata > Actinopteri > Perciformes > Serranidae > Plectropomus > Plectropomus leopardus. Next base: position 27,991,296 of record NC_142187.1, on the reverse strand, counting down.
GACTGTTTCTTTATTGCTGCAGCGCTGCCATTTTCCAATAAGAGTGACTAAGCACCCTTTTGGGGTATTTAACATATTCAAACTTCACTGTACATAGGAATATAGTGACCGAAAGAATGACACTGCGGATTAAGGCTGTAATTAAGTAGGATGGCTGAGCACAGCTTTAGAGCTAAGGTGAGAAGCTCAGGCATCCAAGCTCTAAGTGAATTTGCTGCTTCTTCTCAAAAATGAACCCGGCCAAATTGGTTTGAACATGTCCTGGGCACCTCCAATAATGCGTTTTTCATACATATCCAACTGACAGGAGAACCCAGGGTAGACCCAGAAATAGCTGTGGGGAATATAAATCTGACCTGGTCTGGGAAAACTTCAGGATCCCCCAGGAGCTTGAAAGTTTTCTGGCAGTTATGTCACACGTTATCCCGGTAAACTTGCTATCGACATGTCCTCAGCCTACAATCACCTATAATGCTACACTGTGAACAACACATCTGCGTTGTAATCATAGAGACAGCAAAGTGTTGTGACTTAACCTATTTTGAAATTATTTCTTGCTTCACAAAAACCACCGAACTCAACTCTGTTCAGACATGTGAACTAACCACAGACAATCATTGTGTTCATGGACTCACTGCATTGTGCTGCTCCAGTTCATGCATTTCGCCACATTAGATTGAATATAAGGAAAACACTGGAAAGAATATTTGGCATTATTTTTAAGATTTAGTAAAATATCTTTTCTGGGCTTGCCGGGGGGAGATCCTTTTGGCTTGGCAGGGAGCCTGGCCTGTACAGTTGTACAAGCACTGTACAAGAATTTACACTGTATGGTTTCTAATAAAATCTGTGGGCACATTTCTAATTATATGAAATCCATTTTCATTGCAGAGCTATAACCATCATCGCACCAAAAAGGTAAAAGAAAAAAAAAAGACACTGCTTCATTTGTCTTAACCTGAAACTGTAATACATCACACTTTTATGATAAGCTGGGCAGATCAGCTGAGGGCTCTAGTACTTATGGTAGTTAAGCAGGCAGATGGAGATGTGAGCTGGATTGTATAAGAGGATCTAAGAAATAAGGACGGTGTGGTGCGCTGGAGAACAGGAGTGATATGATCTATGGGGGAAATCCTAGTAATAATTTGGGCAGCCAAAGTCTGGACCAACTGAAGTTTAAAGACATTACAGAATTTCACCACTGAGTGTCACACTTGACTCAGCAGCTACACCAAGTAGACCGTAACGGACCGAGGACCACAATACTCTGCCGCCAAACTGCCTGCATCAAAACAGCAACTCGTATTATTTTCTATGTACAACCCCCACTCTTGTGGACAACTTTAATATTTCCAGCCTCACTGCCACTGAAAAAATACAATAAAGTTCTCAACTGATTCTCCGCTCTTTTGTGCTCCTGTGGTAGCTTGACTAGAGAACCCCTGGATGACAGTGTAGAGCTGTTTACACATTTTCATTTACAAACACAATGCTATGCTAACCACAATGTAAAACTTCCTATTACTAATGCAATACAAGTTGCATTCACCACCACTGGACTAGCTTGCTGATGCAGGGGTCTTTTTTAGTTTTTTGTTTGTTTGTTTTTGCCTTTAAGTGACATAATGACAAATTAAATTAAACCAGTTTAAGCCCCTCAAAACCAAATATCAGCCCAACTCTGTTTGTACTCTTAAGTTTGCTTTTTACCTCACAATCACTATATTTTACTAGGGAAATTGTGGTGTTTTGACTTCTGATCCCAAAATTGGTATTGGACAGTGGATACAAAGGTCCTGCAATGATACCAATGGATACGTCTGTCTTCGAAATGTTGGTGAGTCTATATTCTGCCTTTTCTCTTGAATGCATTTCTCATGGCCTATAATAACTTTTACTTGTAACCAGATACTCTGCATTTCCCTAATGCCAGGTTCAGACAACATAGTATCAGCACAGTTATAACAAACTCCTGACAGTGACTGCTTGAAATGTGAACGACAATGAGTGTCGTCAAGGACAATTGATCGTTTTATCCTGTGTAGTGTGTCATAGTAAACATCTACCAACGCCCTGTTGTCCCCACAGATGGTTTAGCATGTTTGTTTGTTTGGATTTTTTTTTTGGGGGGGGGGTATGAGTGTAACTGTAAAACTCCAGCCCTTTGGATATTTATATAATAACAACTTACAACTGCATAAATTGTATTAAAGCACTTGTTGATTTGATGTGTAAGTGTTTTGCATTGCTATCAATAATCTTCAGTGATCAAAACCAGAATTTCAACAGTGAGACGTGTTATACTGTATTTTAAATACAAGCTTATTCACATAGGACAATCTTTAAAACGGGATGAGAGAGCGACTTCAGTCTTACTTATGAGCATTTATACACTCGAACCCCTGCTTTAAAGATGAACGGAAAAACTTTGTTTTATTTCCTACCCTAAACAGACCCATCTCTCCCTGATTCTCCTGAACCAACATATACTGATTATGTCAAAGTACTTAATGACACAATCAAGGTTGTTACTAAAAAAATGAGCTGGAATGAAGCCAAAAAGCACTGTGAAGGTGATGGTGCCAAACTGGCTAGCCTGCGAAGTGAGTGGACAAAGCTCTACATTGACCTGATGGCTATCAAGTTCAAAGCTCCTATGTGGATTGGACTAAATAAAAATGAGGTAAAAGGCAGACGGCATCTAAAACTTAAGCTTCTTACCCTAGAAACTGTATGCTCTATTTGTACAATTCTAGTTACATTTTAAACATGGATAATAATTATTATTATCAGTTTATATTATCTGTGGCTTTTATGAAAGTAAATATCTTCCATGCTTTTGTCCATGATGTAATAAATAGATCAGTAATAATGTATTTGTACATTTAGATGTACTAAATCCACTAAAGCTAATTAGAACAATAGAAAATATTAAATAGACTTTTCAAGCATTTAGGAGACTAGCAAGTTGAAGGAAAAGGAACAAGGATGGGGGGGTTCAAAATGTACTGTAAAAATCACAAAAGATTACAGTTTCCTGGGATAAACAACCAAACTATATTTTGAATTAATGATGCTGACTGCAGTTTGACAAATCTTTGCTTTCAGACTGGTGGATATTTCAGATATATTGATGGCTGGCACATTCCCAAATCCTATTGGGGTTATGGGGAACCAAGGAGGAACCGAGATTGTGTGTCTGTTAATACGAAAGGAAAGTGGACAGCTGCTTACTGCAATGAGAAAATGAGCAGCATCTGCATGAAGTCTACGGGTAAGACTAATGTAAATTTTATTTCACATGTAACTCATCCTAAATGTCATTCTCTTTATGTTGACATTCAGTTTTGTTTACCTGTCTGGAACCAAACATTGCATTAGATGTTACTTGTTTCCTTTTTCTACAGCATTATCAAACAGTGCTTTTTTAGTTGAATATAAAAGCATGTACAACACACTATCATCAATCTCTCATCCACAGATGTGCCACCAACAGAGCCAAGCAATTTCCCTGGAGTTTGCCCCGAAGACCCAGAAGCGTCCCGGCCATGGTTACAAAAAAGCTGGCTACCATTTAGGGCTTACTGTTATCTCTTTTACACAGAAGAGATTGAATGGACTGAGGCATCTACTATATGTGCAACACTTGGTAAGAATTTTCTTTAGTTGGTCAGACACATAGTTTTGATCAGCATGTGCTTGCTTCTACTAAAAACCATCTGTTCTTTGTGTGTCACTTTGTTTCTTAAGGTGGAGCGCTTGCAAGCATTGAACATCCATCTGAGCAACAATTCCTTCACGAAAATATTCAAATGTTTCAAGACAGAGTAAACTCTTTCTGGGTCGGCTTATATAGAACTCATAGAGGTACGACCACTTTGTTTGATCCTCCTGACAAAAAAACCCCACCAAGTTACACTTGAACATAAAATGGGAAACTATGTTTGTTTTAAAAAAAAAAAGGTTACAAATTCACTTCAGCTTTATTAATTACTACGGATAAATAGAACTCTGAAAAGATGCACAGAAAAATTGTTTAGTTGACAACAAATGGAGAATTAATATAGCTGCATCAATAAATATTGTTAAATCAAATATGGATGTGTAATGTAAAAGGCATCATTCATTGTGCCAAACCTGTAAGAAATAGGGATGTCACGAGAACCAATACTTCAGTACCAAGTCAATGCTCACGTTCAAAATATGACAGTACCCCCTTTTCTATGGTACCGTAAGTGCCTGATGTACAATATCGCCATCAACGGACAATAACTGATGGGCGCAGCAAAGGATTTACAAGCATCTGAGCCAAAGAACACCAACCAGCAGGGACACAAACACAAAAACATGCTTACTTCAAGTGCAGCTAGAGACGCAGCTCCACCTTTGCACCATCGTAGAAACAGCAAGTTGAGCTGAGTTACACACACACTCTCACTGTAGTGCCAACACAGCCCCGCCTGTCCTTAATCACTCTATTGTCTCTCATCTTTTCTTTGGTTGGTGTATCTCCAGTCTGTTCAGTCGGTGGTAGTTATGGAGCCTCTGCAACAAGTTGTGGTAAAAAGATAACAGCAAGGGGGCTGTTTAGAAATTATTTGCATTTGAAGCAGATGATCATGAAAAGGTGAAATTTATAAATGGCTCAGTGAACCGCATACAACAAGAGATTTTCATTTGTTTCCTTGTGTTTGGGACTAATGCTGTACTAAGTTACACTGTGATATGTTCAAGCCATGCTCAGTGAAAACTAGTATTGGGCAAAGCTAACAAAATTGTGATGAATTCAACATAATCTTGTAAAACATAGTTTTGGGTGTTTTTTTCCCCAACTATTACTGATAACCAATTGCCTGCTCATCAGGGGGTTAACTGATATGATAACCAATAATTTCACATTTCTATATTTTAAAAAGAGGCATATAACCTGTTGTTTATACACAGCAGTGGGTAAGAAAGGCTAACATAGTGAGCAAATACAAAATATTTAATTCTCAATAGCCTTGACCTAACAAAATTTAACACAATACATTAACATTAACACAAAACAGCCAGTTCTGACTCCTCCGTCCATACGGAGGCCGTGAAAAGACAAAGATTTTTGAGTATATGTGTTACTGTACTATTGGACCGTAGTATCAAAGTCAAGAACCATGTTATTTTACTGCTATCGGTATCAGCTACCAAATAGGCACAATTTTAAGATGAACACCAAAGTGTCACCAATTCAGTGTCTGACCAAATATCTGCCTTCCTGTTCCTGAGAAATGACATTCAGTAATGTCCAGAAAAATGCTTTTGCAGAACATTATGGAGTTATGGCCCAAAACATGTTTTTTTGTGGTCACAGTGACCTTGACTTTTAACGAACAGAACTCTAATCAGTTCACTCTTGAGACCAAGTAAAGGTTTAGCCATGACAAAACTTCATTAAGGCCTTTTTGAGAAAATGCATTCACCAGAATGAGACAGAATAAGGGTCACACTGACAACGAAAATCTAATCAGTTCATGACTGAGTCACAATCCAACTTTATCCTCAAAGCACTCTTGAGATATCACAATCATGAAAACTGGACCAAGTAATTTAATGACAGACAATATACAACAATATTGTATTTATTTTTGTCCCCAGGCATGTGGCAGTGGTTGGATCAAACCCCCCTGGACTACACTAACTGGGGTGAAGGTAAACCTGATCGTGGCAGTTATGGCATTTATGGAGTGATTGTAACTGTGGATGGAAAATGGTCAACAGGTGGCCATCAGAGTGACAGAGCATACATTTGCAAGGCACCCAAAGGTGAGCTCATCATACTTATTAGTAGAGACTGACCGATGGGGGATTCAAAATACAAAATTGTTCATTTAAATTCTTTAGTGTTACTTTATGCAGGAGTTAACATCACGAAAGTGAAAATGTTGTGTTTTTCTAAATCATGTTTGTCCTCTTTCTAGTATTACCTGAAGCACCACAGACCACTGGTAAGTTGCAACTCTTCATCCTTTTTTTTTTTTACTCATAATTATAATTTTTTTCTTTTGGCTCATCATCTATGTGTTGAATCTTTACAGTACATGCTACGGTGGGTCCTCAAAGCCAAGGCCACAACATTTTGGCAGTTGTGCTGGTCATTACTGCAATTGCCGTAGGGACAGTAATTGTCTTGTTTCTCTTTAAGAAATTTAGGCACTGCTTACCTATCCCTAAAAAGTATTCTACCTACAACAACCCACTATTCTTCAACAATGAGCGGTTTCAGCCTAGTCTGGTCAACACCAATAAACATGTAGTAAATGCAGAGGAGAATCCTGCACCTGCTCAAACTGAGTGATAAATTTCAGGGGGGGGGGGATTACAATGTACAACATATCTTGGGCAGAGGGCTGATGGCTCTCTGACAAGAATTTAACTTTCTGTTTTGAAATACGATTTAAACTGGCTTAAATGAATAAATCAGTTTTAAATTTAGCATGTCTTTTTTGATATACAAGTCTCTGTAATAATTTGAAATCATTTATAATTGTAAATGATATGACTAAAATGATAACTAAGAATTTACTGATTTATTAAATGCCCAGGTTGAATCTTAATGGATGTATGTGGAATTTTTTATTGATTTAATCATTTGATTCATACCATATATCATTACTTTAAACTCTTATGCTTGCAATGACTGTGAAATGTCTGCTAGACTTCAAACAAGGCAAAAACATGATCTTACTAGACCACAGTATAAGTTAAGAGTGACAGTATAAAGTATCACTGTCTATATCATCTATATCATCATCTGCAATTCATTATCCTTGAAGCTGGAAATCTGTTATCTGCCTAGAAATAGTCTTTTGGGATATGTACTGCAAATGAGAATTTAAACAACTGTATTAAAAGACATTGTAAACAAGTAATGGTATCTACAGTGAATGTTGCTTGACTTTTTTCCCAAACTTTAGAGAGAAAGCTCAAAGAGTGTATATTAAAGCGCCTACCTCTACTTATCTGAACAATTTATTTTTTACAGTCTAAGATTTTATGTTATAGACAATACACAATCTTTTAATTGGTAAACATAAACGCTATGGATGTAGACAAAGCACCATCTCAATTAAGAAGACCTATCTTTTATACAGAACATAAAGGGTGCATTATAATGGCACTGGAAAGGTTTAGTTTGTCTTTGCATTGTGTTTTTTGTCTGATGAAGAGCTTGATTCTGGAAACGTCACCTCAGCAGTAATTACATATAAATTCATGAGAGCGTAAACTAGTGTGCGGACTCTGTCTTTCTGTCTTTGATTTGATTGCCATTTACCTGTATCACTTGTGGCTTGTCTTCGACTGGTGTTCTCGCTGGGATCTTAGACAGCCAGTTGTGCACAGGCTTTCATGCATCCACACTGAAAATGCTGTCTCTTCTAACCATATTTCAGCAGTGATGATTGGTACAGTTCGATGGCACCTGCAGACAAACAAAACAGACAGATAAAGTTTAGACAAACAGACTGTAATATACAATAAATCCCTAAAAAGGATCTGGAGTCCAGCTGTAACAATGTAAAGAATAATTTCAACATTGTAAAATATTTAAAATAGTCTGAGGTCTCTCAGCCAACCATTGTCATAGACAGCAGTAGAAGGGGTTCTGAAACAATTCTCAATCTCAACCCAAGTGTGATGAGTTGGTGATCCACCAAGCTGGTCCATTTTCCGCTGGAGACATGCATGGCTTGTGCCATCACATGGTTGGTGTGTCCTGGGCATAAGAAGCCGACTATTTTCAGTTCGGGGTCGGGCACCGTATTCTCTGCGATGATGTCAGACTGGCTGGGTTTGGCTTTAACTCATGTAGGTTGGGTCAGGTCAGGTTGTTATTTTGTTAAGCCTGTTAAGAACTCTGTCCCTTTTATTTTCAATCCATGTACATCACAGATGTGGTTAAGAAGTGAGATCCAATTCTGAATTAATTCCTATGAAAGTATATGTATAAGCAACAGGGGTAAAGTCAATGCTAAGACAAAACAACATGATGTGACAGATTTGCATCTAAGTTCATACAACAATTATATAAATACACCTGTTGTAAAAAAAAAACAAAACATTTTGTCACTAAATGTTATACATTACAAGAGTAACATGATTTATACCATGGACTTAAGAGGACTGTGCTGAAGTATGGAGGAAGAGACTGTACTTGGACCCTAGCTGTTCCCTTGCAAGGCAAGTAGTGTTTTTGTTTTATTTGGACAGACATTATTACAAAGTTACATCTAATAGGTCAGTATACTTCTGCATGCAGCATGCAAATTGCCCATTAAAAGGTCTGACATGCACATCTTATGATAACAGTAAAATAAACAATACATAGTTAAGCCAAGTGGTGGTGACCAAGACAGTTACAAAACACCAGCAATCACTTACCATCACACAGGCTTTTAGCTTCTGAAGAAAAGTGGATGGCACAGCAGTAGGTTTCAGGCATTTTGTTTGCTCGTCTCTTCCAGTAAAGTTACGTTTCAGTATGTGTCAGCACAAAAACGTTTACTGCGCATTCGAAGCAACCACAATGGTAAGACTGTTGATGTGGTTCCCCTAATGACAGTCTGTAAAACATCACCATTAATCTGTGGACTCTACACTTCCAAGTGCTGACTCTCACAAGATTGTGCATAACTCATACAGCAAGCTAGGACGTAGAGTAGAGAGCTCAATCCACTTTGTCTGGTGTGTAATTGGAGGATTCTTGTGTCTGACCTGAGAAAATTAATAAGGACCTACCTGTCACCTTTGGGACACTGCAGTTCTCATTCAGTCACAGCTCTTGCAGCAATGTGGCAAAGCAACAATGAAGATGAAGGAGCCTCAGAGCCCGATGGCTTCGATTTCTCCAATGACAAGGAACACTGAAATAACAGGGATCCATTTGACGATGGTTAAGTGGATATACACGCAGATAACACTGATATACAAACAGAAGTCCTGTCACTTTGAAAAATAAGAAAAACAACAAAAGTGTTGCAAAAAGATAGGTAAATAAATGAATGGAGATGGGGAGTAAATATTATGTTCAAGGTAAAAACTGTTGTAAAAACTGTTGCAAAGCTCAGTTTGAATCTAGCACCAACCACCAACCAAATGCTGCTAAATGTCATTCCTACACCTGCCATAAAAACAATGATAATCTGTTAAATGGCTGGCAGATTTTGGAGCCCAACAGTCACGGCGGCAGGTAGACAAAGAAGTTCATTTCCAATTTTATACCTTAGACACAGAGACATTTAAGAAACCAGTAAACGGAGGCATTCAGGTAACAGTGACATGCAGACAAATGTTGTATCTAACTCACGTTATTGAACGTCGAAGACGTCCGGTCTCCTCCTGTCATGAAGCTGAAATATCCATGCCATGTCTCGCCCAGCTGTTGCCATTTTGTCCATTTGTTTGCTCACAGAAATCCCCATCTTCTTTCTCCTTCGGTGCTAGCGAGCCAAAAAATACTAACGTTAGCTAGTTAGCCGACACGTTATCAACATTAGTAACACCGAAAAACAAGCTAACGTTAGTCGACGCACACTCTGACGGTTGAGTTAGCTTTCTAATGACCGTAACACAACAAACTGTCTCCACAATTCATTTCGACGTCTTGGCGTTTTTTCTTACAGGTAACTTTCTTCTCAAAAATTGAATTTACTGAGGTGTCCGCATAAACTGTCCGCTATTAGTATTTCAATGCAAGGACGCCGGTTTCACCTGTGGTCCCTTCGGTTAACGTCGCTGTGCGTGGTTACGCATCATTACCACACAAACGTACGCGTGCGTCGTTAAGGTGGAGTTACCTTACATTACCTCCTGGGGGCGCCGTTTTACCTGTTGAAAAAACGTTGTTATAACTACACATTACGACCACGCTGAGTAGGATTTAGGGGGATATATTGGCAAAAATGTCACGAGGGAAACGATATTTTGTTCAAAGGTTTAATGTATTGGATGTTATGGACTGATAATTGGATATAAGTGGGGAAAAGATGAAGGTCTTCTGTTACGCTGGTCCATAGACTGTATTAAGATAAAAAGCTAATTTCCGGATTTTGGGAATCATTCCCTGGGCACTCACTTCACTGATCTGGAGAGTAATAAGGGAGGGAGGTGTTGACATCTGCAAAAAAAAAAAAAAAGAAAGAAAAAATTAACACATTCTTTGTTTTGCATTTTAATGACTTTTTGATTTAATGCATATTTGTCAAAATCAACTTCTGAATGCTGTACAAAACAAAAATAACCCAAAACAAAATAATTTTAAAAGGAACATAGTCAATTCAGTCTGTCAACTTAAAGCAATCATACACAGTAGGTCAAGTTCTACCAAACAGTGCAACAAGCTCTCTCTTAAATTTACCTAACAAGGCAATTATGAAGTATGTACAAATGCATAGAGATTGTATTCAAGCAATATATTTTATCACAAGAAGATGCATAGAGTATCCAGCATATATTACAGGTCAGTGTCACCAAAATATTTTTCATGCTTCCAGACAGAGCAAATGCAAGTCAATAAATATGCTTGAACACCATTTAGAAAAGTAGGAAGCAAAGTATGACTTCCCTTTAGAATCATGTAGAAAAATAGTTTGACTTTCCTTACCAATGTTTAAAATAAATTGTTGGCTTTTGAAAATACACCGATTGTAACACATAGGGGCAGAGTCATATGTGACACTGTAATACACAAGTCTATTGTTCCCTTGTTTTGTTTTTTATCATCTCTTTTGACAAAACATCCCTTTGTGTAACTTTGTAGGAACAAAAATCATAAAATGCATTCATTGTACAGAAGCCTACAACAGTCGAAGTTTTGATTATATCAACTCTCAAGATTACAAAATATTTCATGTCAGGAAAATAAATGTTTTCTTGTAAAAATCTAATCTGTTTTGGGCTATGACCAATGATCACTTTCATTATTGATTAAAGGAATAATTCTTCTTTTAAGTTGGTTTGTATGGGCTACTAATCCATAGTCAGTGCATTACATACAGTAGATGTCAGGCGGTAGTTAAGGGAAGCAGACTTAAGTCCGACATGGAAGGTCAGCAATCTACCTCTGTGAATGGGGTCAGCAAAAAAGTAGCATTTAGTCACCTAGAAAAAATAAAACATGATTATTTAAGTGTACACTATATTGAGAGTATTTTCCTTGCTTCACTTTAATATTAGTGATTTTGAATGAGAAAAAGAAGCCATTGTAGCTCTCTCATCAAAGCCAGACTCCACTGAGAGAAACAGTGATTTAACATTGTTGAACATAGGAGTTACTGGTCTACCACTGCGCTGGACATTTGTTTTGTTTGTAATATTGTGTGACTTCGGCATTTGGTTAGTTCAGTTCACCAAAGTCATAGTAGGCAGTAGTAGACCCGCAGCTTCTGTGTTCAGCGATGTTAAATTACTCTTTCTCAGTTTCAGTGTGGTGAAATTATTTTTTTTTTGTCAATGGAGTCTGGTAGCTTATTGAGCGCAGACTGAAGCCTTTAGCAGTTTTCTCGTCGGAACAGGTTATCTGACGGAAATGTAAAGCACAGAAAATATCCTTAACATAGCGTACACCTAAACTGATATTGATTTTTTTCAGGTGGAACTTTTTTGCATGTAATACACCGGCTATGGATAAGTACCCCATGCAACCCCAGTTAAAATCTGAACTATGAACTATCTCTTCAATCTGTTAACTGCTTTCTTGGTTAATCAAGCAACCATGTAGCTTGGTTTATGTAGTTAACCAGCAGCTCAGGTTAATTATTCTGTTAACTTGAAAAAACATAAACGGTATCTTGTAATCTTGAGATAATGGATAAACTACTGCAACCTTGACTGTTGCTGGCTTCAGCACGTTCTGCGTGACTAATGCAAAGTAAAGTTTAGAACCCATGCTGCATGAGCACACCGCTGCATTTAATGTTTGTGCAAAAATACACTAAGATAGAGCAATGTTAAATAGGTGAAAATAAGACAGACAATAACCGAGTGATAATTTTGATTCTGCTAAAAGGACAAAGTGTGTGCAGAGGTTTAAAATAAAAAATGGCAAACAATATGAGGAAAATCATTGTCTACAAAGATGACACACCCTGCCCTGTCCATTAGTGCATTATAACTTGAGCAGCATAAAACCATGCACCAGCCCACAGAGGGAACAGTCACTAGTGTATATAGGAATCCCTGTGCCATTGTCGTGCATCTCTGTCTCTATCTCTACCTCGATCCCTATCTCTGTCCCTATCTCTGTCTCTTTCCCTGTCCTTGTGTCTTTCTCTGTCTCTATCTCTGTCTCTGTCTCTGCCGTGGTAGTGGTGGTAGTTATGATGATTGTGTGCAGGATAGTGATCCGTGTGGTGTGTCCGTGGTGGAACATGCTGGTGATGCCTGTGCTGCCGGTTGCGTTCATTGTGCTCCTGCTCATAGTCTGCCCCGACATGTGGCTGGCTGTTCCCACGGTGGTGTTGCTGCTGTTGGTGGTGGTGGTGGTGATGGTGGTGGTTGCTGTTGTGATGGTGGTGGTTATGACCTCGGTGGTTGTAGCGAGTCTCCTCCTCGTCCTCCTCCACCACATCCTCCACCTCCTCCTCCCTCTCCTCAGGGAGGTGCCTGCGGGGAAGCCTCTGGCTGTAATCCCTGCTCGACTGTACTTCCATGCCTCCGGATGTTTGGTTGTGCTGGGTGTGGCTGTGATGCTCCATCCGGCGGTGGTGGTGGTGGTGATGGTGGTGGTGGTGGGTGTGCTGGGGTCTCTTTGGTTCAGTCCTCAGAAGTCGTTCTTCTTCCTCTCTTTGGCCCTCCTCAGCCCTCTGCTCCTGTGCTGGGGCTGCAGGGGGCTCCGGGTCTAGGTGGTTTTCCCGGGAACCTTTTCTCTTAGGGGCAGCTGTCTTCTTGGTCTTCTGCCCATCCTGGGACAAGAAAATGCAACATAATATAGCATACATGTACATAAAGGACATGCATATATACACTAAACAAAAATATAAATGCAACACCTTTGTTTCTGCTCAGATTCTTCACAAGTTTAAGTTAAAGATCTCAGACTTATTTTATATTCTCCGTGGACATATTTTCTTTCAAAATCTGGTAACAGTTTTTTTCAAATCTGTGTTAGTGAGTGCTTCTCCTTTTCCAAGACAACCCATCCACCTGACAGGTGTGAAATATCGAGATGCTGATTAAACAGTATCATTTCGTCTCAATAAAAGGCCACTCTAAAATGTGCAGTTTGATGACACAATAAAAACAACACAGATGTTGTAAGTTTTGAGGGAGGAGGGAGTGTGCCATTTGCATGCTGACTACAGGAATGTCCACTAAAACTGCTGCCCATTAACTGAATCTACATTTCACAACCTTTGGATGTCTCCAGTGTCAAATTTGGCAGTGCATCCAACCAGCCTCACAAGCACACAAGTTGGTTATGATGAGACTCTCGCCTGTCTAGGTCCTGGTGAGGACGAAGAGTATGCAGATAGAACAGTTTTTGATGGTTTCTGCAGAACTTGTGGGTTGGGTTGTGAGAGACAATGGCGCATGAAGATGCTGATTAAACTGCATCGTTACCACACAGGTGTGCCTTGGGATGGTCATAATAAAAGGGTTAGTAAATCATTTAGTAATTAATAAAATAATAATTTATGCAGTTAAAAACATACATTATAAAGGGTAAAAATATTAGAGATGTGTAATCATTTGTTTTATTTTGTCAAACATTTTGTGCAGTAACTTAAACAGACCACAAGGTGGTGGTAATGTTACATCCAGAGTTACATGTGAGATGCATACATTAAAAACAAGCAGAAAAGTAACAATAAGTGGAGTTATGCATTTTGCTCGTTTTGCTAGCAACAGAAATGTGCTTTGTCACTGTTAATCTGTGCAGATGTTCAGTAAAAGGTCTGAACACAGAACGAGAGGTTGTGGTGATACAGCTAATTCCCCACATG